>NW_016107985.1:24502-48344 GCF_001604975.1 Cebus imitator | reverse complement strand
TTGAGAAAGAGTCTCACTCAGTTGCCCAGACTGGAGTAAAGTAGCGTGATCTTGTCTCACTGCAACCTCCACCTCCCAGGTTCAAGGGATTCTCCTGCTTCAGCCTTCTGAGTAGCTGGGATTACAGGCACGTGCACCACCATGCCCAGCTAATTTTTGTAATTTTAGTCGAGATGGGGTATCACCATGTTGGCCAGGCTGGTCTTGAACTCCTGACCTCAGGTAATCCACCTGCCTTGGTCTCCCAAAGTGTTGGGATTACAGGCATGAGCTACTGGGCCGGTTTTACATATTCTGAGATTTCTTGCAGAGTTACTATGTGCATACAAGCAAATACATATGTGTTTGTGTGTTTGTTACCTTCCACTCCTCCACAGTTTTTATATAAACAGTGGCATAGTATACATACTGTTCTGCATGTGGCATTCATTCACTGTGTATATCAAGATTATTCTGTATCAGTCTAGAAGGATCTTTTCCAACCTATTTTACCGTGGAATCCACTGCATGGATGTGCCGCACTTTATCCAGTCCTTTACATTGGTCATGTGGGTCTTGTTCTTCCTTGGCTCTTGGAAACAGTATTGCAATGAGGAATGGAAGGATGATGAATGAGAAGATTCCGGGCTAGGGAAGTAAAAGGATTTAAAAGCACCACTCTTTTAGACTAACCAGAAATCCCCACCACTCATGGATGTGAAACAACCCACTGCCAGAATCTGATAGCCTGAAAAGTGGCCCAGTCTAATGAAAGAAAGACAGTGGGCTTTGGGGCCAAAGTTGAATCCCATTCTTGTTCTACTCCTGAGGACTTGCATTCCCCTGGAAAACCTACCAAATTCCTTTTCAGTTTTTCACATCTAAATAGGGGATGGTGATGCTCCTAGACTATAAAAATTAAATAAGACAATGAATGTTAATAGATCGCTAAGGTGCATGGTACACAGAAGGGAATTTGTTCCTGCCTTCATCTCATTGTGCTGTTGTGCCATAGACCTCAGAATTCTCTTTCTCATTCTTCTCTTCTCATTGTTCTGTCTGCCCCTTTATTCCACTTACCTTGACAAGAGCAATTGAATAATCTGGAGGGCTAGGACATAGATAAAACTTGAAGACATTACACTAAGTGGAAAAAGCCGGTCACAAAGACCCATGTATTCTGTGAGTCCACTAATATGAAATGTGCAGAAAACGCAAATCTATAGATGGATGGTTTCCTAGGATTAGGGGTTGAGGGAAAATGGGGAGTGACCACTAATGAGTACAGAGTTCCTTTTTGAGGTGACGAGAGAGTTTTTGTTTGTTTGCTTGTTTTTAATAGTGCTGGGGTTTCACCATATTGCTCAGGCTGGCTCAGACTCCTGACCTCAGGTGATTTGCCCATCTCGGCCTCCCAAAGTGCTGGGATTACAGGCGTGAGCCACTGTGCCCAGTCGAGAGAGTTTTAAAATTGACATGGTTGCATAACACTCAGTATACTAAAATTCACTGAATTGCACATTTTGAATGCGTACATTTTAAGACGTGAATTAAACCTCAGTAAAGTTTTTATTTAAAAAAAAATGCTGCAGGCCAGGAGCAGTGGTTCACACCTCCGCACTTTGGAAGGCCGAGACAGGAGGATCTCTTGAACCCAGCAGTTCAAGACCAGTCTGTGCGACATAGGAAGACCCTATCTCTACAAAAAGTTTAAAAATTACCTGGCATGGTGGCACACACCAGGTACTTGGAGGCTGTAGTCCCAGGTACTTGGAGGCTGAGGTGGGAGGATCGCTTGAGCCATGGAGGTCAAGGCTGCAGTGAGCCATGATCACACCACTGCACTCCAGCCTGGGCAGCAAGCAAGACCCTGTCACAAAAAAAAAAAAAAAAAAAAAAAAAAAAAAAAAAAAACAAAAAAAAAAAGAAAAAAAAAAAAAAAAAAAAAAAAAAAAAAAAAAAAAAAGCTCCAACAGGAAGGTAGAGGAGAAAGAAAGGACAGGATTCTGGAACAACAGATAAGACTGCACACAAGGTACAGGTCTCGGATAGCGCTGTGCATCACAGGGCCTCAGCTTGAGTCCTGGCTCTGCCTCCAGCTGACTGTGTAACCTTGGAAAAGCTCTTTCACCTCTCTGTACTTTGTTTGCCTCATTTAAAAATAAAATGAAGTGAAAATAGGGAGGTGGAACTTGATGACCTAGGGTCTCTTTTCTGACTAAAAGTCTACAATTTGCCCTGTGCCTCAGGCTGGGGGAGGAGAGGCGAGGGGAAGCCGGAGATAGCAGGAGAGCAGAGATCCTTGCAGGGCCTGTCCCTCCTCTCTGCCTGGCCTGCACCCTGCCCTCCCCTTGAACCCTAGGTCTTTGTTCAGCTTCCCCCAACCCTGGAAGTCACGCATGCAGGGGAGAGTATGAGGGTGGGTTGGGTGAGTGTCATGAGGAGGCTGGGACAGGAGTCACACTGTCCAAGACTCTTCCGTTTTCTAGTAGAGATTATAGACCTTGGGAAGGAAGCAACTGGAAAAATGAGCGAAGAACCAAGGCAAATGCTCCAGGCAGATAGGTGGTTTTTCCATCTACTTATAATGTGAACTTTTCCATCATTAGGGGCAAGTATTTTTTTTCTTTTGAGACAGGTATGCTCTACCACACTCAGCTAGTTTTTGTATTTTTAGTAGAGACAGGGTTTTGGCATGTTGCTCAGGCTGGTCTCAAACCCCTCAGCTCAAGCAATCTACCTGCCTCAGTCTCCCAAAGTGTTAGGATAACAGGTGTGAGCCACTGCACCCAACCAGTAGCATCCTTTAATAAATATATGGCAGTGAGCTGTACTCAATTAGGTATGTGCCTCTCAATTTTTTATTATGGTAAGATGCACATAAAATGTTGCATTTTAACCTTTTTTAAAATGTATAGTTCAGTAGCATTAAATACATTCACATGGTTACATAACCGCTACCACCATCTACCTGTTTTTAAATTTTTATAATGAAGTATAAGGCCAAGGCTGGTGGCTCACACCTGTAATCCCAGTACTTTGGGAGGCCAAGGCAGGCAGATCACCTGAGATCAAGTACAAAATTAGCTGGGCGAGGCAGTTTATGCCTGTAATCCCAATTGCGCTTGAACCTGGGAGGTGGAGGCTGCAGTGAGTTGAGATTGCGCCACTGCACTTCAGCCTGGGCAACAAAGTGGGACTCCATCCTCCCCACCCCCCCAAAAAAAAGAAAAAGAAAAAAGAAGCATAATATACGTAAAGTGCACGAATCTTAAGTCTTCACCCCGTCCATTTTTACATTTGTATGTATCCATATAATTGTCACTCAGATTATGATACTATTTACAGTACGCCACAAGTCTTCCTCTGCTCCTCATCAATTATATTTTTGTTTTTGCTAAATTTAAGTCTTTGCTCGAAAAAACAAAACATGGTTCTTTTGCAGGCAACTTAAGTGGTTTTGCAAATTGCATAGTCAGTATCTCAATGTTTCATTCCTAAAGGTTCAAGTCCCAGTGTACTCTGGCAGGAAGGCACTGTGCTAGCACAGCGAACATGCTGCTCTGCAGAGAATCTGCTCTCCTCCAGTTGGATGGAATCACCCTGTTGCACATCCCAGGGCCAGTTTCCAGATTAAAGAATTCTGAATGTGCTCTAAATTCTCACTGCAGATGAGACAATGGTAACAATCCTTTTGCTAAACAAAATGCAGAAGACACATTCTACTCCCTGCCAGGTAATT
Source organism: Cebus imitator (assembly GCF_001604975.1). Taxonomy (NCBI): domain Eukaryota; kingdom Metazoa; phylum Chordata; class Mammalia; order Primates; family Cebidae; genus Cebus; species Cebus imitator. The sequence goes on along the minus strand of NW_016107985.1, from coordinate 44,623 downwards.
TACTGAGTAGGGCTTCTCCACCTATGCCCCATCAGAGACTTGAAAATATTTGCTGGCTCTGTAGCTGGATTAGAAATGACATTTTAGCCCACTTTATCATTCTGTAACAAAAGCTGAAAGCTATGGAAGGTTGGCATTAGCCTGTGATTTATTTTTCTTTTCAGTATTTAAATTTGGGCTGGTCATGGGTGAAGGGGGAATCATAGGAGTTAGAGTATAATTCGTCAGACTAAGAAAGAAACCAATAGGAAACTGGGGAAAATAGGTAATAAAGGACACTTGAAGAAGGGAGAATTGGAAAAGGATCATAAAAATTCCAGAGAAGGAGAGGTGACACAGCTCTACTTAGGAAATCCAGAAGAAGGCAAAGACAAACACTGCCCCACCACTGCCCCGATCTTCACCTGCACCTTTTCTACCTGCAAATTGACTCTCAGCATTTCTTACCTTTTCCTGAAGCCCTGTGAAATCCCATGTGCTTTATTCACCGCAAGTGAAAAAAGAGCCTAACGCAAGTGCCAGGGACACGGCAAACAGTCCAGAATCAGGAAGCCATAGATAGAGGAACCAGCTAGAAAGGCCCACATCCTAACTGGAGAAAAGGGTCAATGCTGGGAGGATAGGAGGCAAGGAAGAAGAGTCACTAGGGAGACAGTCACCTATTCAGAGTGAAAATAGTGCTGGCACTTCCAAGCGTAGGTACCTAGAAAAAGAGAAATAAGCCATAGGGGATTCTTTTTTTTTTTTTTTTTTTTTTTTTTAGAGATGGAGTCTTGCTTTGTCACCCAGGCTAGAGTGCTGTGATGAGATCTCAGCTCACTGCAGCCTGCGCCTCCTGGACTCAAGCAATTCTTCTGCCTCAGCTTCCCAAGCAGCTGGGACTGTAGGCACCCACTACCACACCTGACTAATTTTTGTATTTTTAGTAGAGATGGAGTTTCACCATGTTGGCCAGGCTGGTCTCGAACTCCTGACCTTGTGATTCACCCACCTCAGCCTATAGGCGTGAACCACAGTGCCCAGCTTTTTTTTTTTTTTTTTTTCAAGTAAGAGAAATGAACACTAGGAACACTTGGAATGGTACAGAATTAGCCAGGGATTATGAGGGAAAAGACTTTTCATTAACTCTACAGGAACAAAGCAAAATGGAATCTAAGAAAATTAAAGAAAAGGAAAGCAAGGAGTATATTGGGATTATTTATTTAATGGTTTATTAAATTTATTATTTATTATTAAATTTAATTTTTTAAATTTAAAATTTATATTTATTAAATTTATTTATTTAATGGTTTATTTATTGAATTTATTAAGAGTTGGAGCCTCGGCCGGGCGCGGTGGCTCAAGCCTGTAATCCCAGCACTTTGGGAGGCCGAGGCGGGTGGATCACGAGGTCAAGAGATCGAGACCATCCTGGTCAACATGGTGAAACCCCGTCTCTACTAAAACTACAAAAAATTAGCTGGGCATGGTGGCGCGTGCCTGTAATCCCAGCTACTCAGGAGGCTGAGGCAGGAGAATTGCCTGAACCCAGGAGGCGGAGGTTGCGGTGAGCCGAGATCGCGCCATTGCACTCCAGCCTGGGTAACATGAGTGAAACTCCATCTCAAAAAAAAAAAAAAAAAAGAGTTGGAGCCTCGTTCTGTCACCCAGGCTAGAGTGCAGTGGTGCAGCGTCAGCTCACTACAACCTCTACCTCCCAGGTTCAAGCCATTCTCCTACCTCAGCCTCCCAAGTAGCTGGAACTACCCGGCTAATTTTTTTTTTTTGTATTTTTAGTAGAGATGGGGTTTCACCATATTAGTCAGACTGATCTCAAACTTCTGATCTCATGATCTGCCCACCTCGGCTTCCCAAAGTGCTAGCATTACAAGTATGAGCCACTGTGCCTGGCCATGACTAGCTAATTTTTAAATTTTTAGAGAGTTGGGATCTCACTGTACTGCCCAGGCTGGTCTCAAACTCCTGGCCTCAAGCAGTCCACCTACCTCAGCCCCTTATAGTGCTGAGATTATAGGTGTGAGCCACTGTACCCAACCTAAAAATAACTTTCATAAAGTATAATTTATAAATCATAAAGTTCACCTGATTCAAGCGTAGAATTAGATGATTGTTAGTAAATATACAAGTTGGGCAAACATTGTAGTCACAGTCTTAGAACATTTCATCACTCCAGTGAGATTCCTTTTCTTCATTTACAGTCATTGGCTATCCTTCCTACCAGCCCAGGGTAGCCACTAATCTACTTTCTCTCTCTAACATTTGTCTTTCTTGGATATTTAATGAAAATGAAAAGATACAATATGGAGACTTTGGAACATGCCTTCTTTTACTTAATATAGTGGTTTTGTGGTTCATCCATACTGATGTGGAATACCACATTTTGTGTCTCTGCTAACCAGTTGATGGACATGTGGATTGTTTCCATGTTTTTGGTGTGATGAATGAAGCTGCTGTAAGTCTTTGTAAAGGCACATGTTTTCATTTCTCTTGGATAGATACCTAGGAGCGGAATTGCTAGGTTATAGGGTAATTTTTATTTAAAGTTTTAAGCAACTGCCAGATAGTTTTCCAAAGTGGCTATACTGCCTGGGTGCGGTGGGTCATGCCTATAATCCTAGGACTTTGGGAGGCTGAGATGGGCAGATCACCTGAGTTCAGGAGTTCGAGACCAGCCTGGCCAATATGGTGAAACTCCATGTCTACTAAAAATACAAAAATTAGCCTGGCGTGGTGGTGGGCCCCTATGATCCCAGCTACTTGGGAGGCTGAGGCAGGAGAACCACTTGAATCTGGGAGGTGGAGCTTGCCGTGAGCCGAGGTCCTGTCATTGCACACCAGCCTGGGTGATGAGCGAAACTCTGTCTCAAAACAAAAACAAAAACAAAGTGGCTACAGCATTTTATGTTCCCACCAGCAATGTATGAGGGGTCTAGTTTCTCTGCCTCCTCCACAACACTTACTATTGTCTGTATTTTTTATTGTAGTGATCCCAGTTGGTGTAAAGTCTATCTCATTGTGCTTTTAATTTTTGTTTCCCTAAGGCTAATGATGCTGAGCATCTTTTATGTGCTTATTAATTATTCCTATACTTTATTTGGTAATCTATTAAAATTATTTGTTATCTTAATATGATATTGTTTGTCTTCTTCTTACTGAGTTTTAAGAGTTCTTATTCTAGGCCAAGCATGGTGGCTCATGCCTGTAATCTCAGCACCTTGGGAGGCTGAGGCAGGAGGATTACTTGAGCCCAGGAGTTTCAAGAACATCCTGGGCAACATAGTGAGATCCCATCTCTACTAAAAATAAGAAATTAGCCAGATGTGGTGGCATGCACTTGTGGGCCTAGCTACTCAGGAAGCTGAGGCAGGGGGGTCACTTGAGCCCAGGATGTCAAAGCTGCAGTGAGCTGTGATCACGCCACTGCACTCCAGCCTAGACAACAGAGCAAGATCCTCTCTGGAAAGGAGAGGAGGAGAAGGGAGGGAAGGGGAGGGGAGGGGAGGAGAAAGGAAAGGACAGGAAAAGAAAAACCATGCGCAGTGGCTCATGCCTGTAATCCCAGCACTTTGGGAGGCCAAGGCAGGCGGATCACTTGAAGTCAGAAGTTTGAGACTATCCTAGCCAACATGGCAAAACCCCATCTCTACTAAAAATACAAAAACTTACCCAGGCATGGTGGCATGTGCCTGTAATCCCAGCTACTAGGAAGGCTGAGGCAGGAGAATTGCTTGAACCTGGGAGGTGGAGGTTGCAGTGAGCCGAGATTGCGCCACTTTACTCCAGCCTGGGAAGAGTTTTAAAACTAGCTTTCTGAATGCTTTTTGAAGTAATATTTGAATGTATATCTCATGAAAAATAATTTAAATCTGGTAATCAGCTTATAATGAGAATAAGACTAGCTAATATTTATTAAACTCGCACTTGGCTGATTAGATGAACAAATCTCACTTAATCAAAATGCCCAACCTCTGGAGCAATCACTGTTACTATCATTGTGTTAAAGATGGGGGAACTGAGGCACTGAGAGGTTAAGTAAAGGGATGAAATAGGGGTTGTAACCCAGGCAGTCTGAAATGAGAGTGCACGCGTGCTCAGTCATGATATACTCACTCTATGGTGGGTAATACTAAAACTTTGGGCTCCAGAATTTTGTAAGTCTCATCTGAATGCACAGTATGCTGAATATACAGTTGGAGAGGAAAGGATAAGTTGATTGCTTCTGGAGGTGATTTTTATTTATTTATTTATTTATTTTTTAGAGACAGGGTCATCCTCTGTCGCCCAGGCTGGAGTGCAGTGCTGTGATTACAGCTCACTGCAGCTTCAAACTTCTGATTCTCAGTTATTCGTTAGGAGCTAGCTGTGGATCAATAAGTCTTAAGTGATTTTTAGGTCTGACCTGTATACAAATTTTTTTCTTTCTTCCCCCCCCCCCCCCCTTTTCTGAGGCAGAGTCTCACTCTGTCACCCAGGCTGGAGTGCAGCGGTGTGATCTCGGCGCACTGCAACTTCCACCTCCCAGGTTCAAGCGAGTCTCCCCAGTAGCTGGGATTACAGGTGCCTGCTACCATGCCTGGCTAATTTCTCAGTCTCCCCAGTATGGGGATTACAGGTGCCTGCTACCATGCCTGGCTAATTTCTCAGCCTCCCCAGTATGGGGATTACAGGTGCCTGCTACCATGCCTGGCTAATTTTTTATATTTTTAGTAGAGGCAGGATTTTGCCATGTCTTGAACTCCTGACCTCAGTTGATTTGCCCGCCTCAACCTCCCACAGTGCTGGGATTACAGGCATGAGCCACTGTGCCCAGCCAGAAGTTTCTTTCATAGCTCTCTAGGATACCTAAAATTTCTGCCTTTGATAATTGTATGTTTTGGGATGAAGCATTAGCATTAGCACTGCAAAGTCCTTGGTGAAAAATTCATCTTAGCATAACATTTCTTTTCTTTTTCTTTTTTTTTTTTTTTTTTTTTGAGACAGAGTGTCACTCTGGTGCCCAGGCTGCAGTGCAGTGGTGCAGTCTCAGCTCACTGCAACCTTTGCCTTCTGGGTTCAAGTGATTCTTGTGACTTGGCCTCAGTCTCCCCAGTAGCTGGGATTGCAGGTATGTGCCACCATGCCCTAATTTTTGTGTTTTTAGTAGAGGCAGAGTTTTACCATGTTGACCAGGCTGGTCTCAAACTCCTGACCTCAAGTGATCTGCCCACGTTGGCCTCCCAAAGTGCTGGGATTACAGGTGTGAGCCACCATGCCCGGCCCATAGTATTTCATTGAATGTGAATCTAGGCCTTGTCTTTCTGAATGATTATAAACTTCAAGATGGTTGGAATCATGTTTTCTTTTACGTGCATTGGGTTTTTGGGCTTATGGTCTGTGAAGCCTTATCTGTTGGAAAGGCAATCTAGGTTGAGGGTATGTTCCTCCAGAAAGGTTTTGCATTTGCTTCTGCCAGCTATTCCCAATGGTATTAACAGCCCATAACCACTTCTTGACATTAATCTTATCCCTCACAGGTAGTTATTTATTTATTTATTTATTTTGAGACGAGTCTTGCCCTGTCACCTAGGCTGGAGCATGGTGGCTGGTGCGATCTCGGCTCACTGCAACCTCTACCTCCTGGGTTCAAGCGATTCTCCTGCCTCAGCCTCCCGAGTAGCTGGGACTACAAGTGCATGCCACCATGCCCAGCTAATTTTAGTATTTTTAATAGAGATGATGTTTCACCATGTTGGCCAGGATAGTCTCGATCTTTTGACCTCCTCACAGGTTGTTTAACTTCTAGCCCTAAAACTCTGTGAAGATAGGTTTGTGGTTACAGATTCCCATGGAAGATGTCATCCCCACATCCCGTTCCGTGCATCCAAAGCCAAGGCCGAGGCAGACGAGCACCTTCATCATCTTTCTTGGCCAATGGGTGTGACTTTCTAGTCCACTCTTTCATTCAGGATGTATCACTTTGAAAGCCCCAGCTTTGTGTTGGTTACCCATTCCAACTCCTTTTTAGGAAAAGCCAAAGGCCTTGTCTTCTGGCCCTGTGAGGCCCTTAAAACCCAAGTCCCTTGATCACTAAACAGGTGCCACCCACACTAGGGTACCCAAAGTGTCCATTTTCTTACTTTCAGTTTTTTAGCTGCTTCTTTGTGTTTAACCTCTGGGGATTTCCTTCATTTTTTCATGAGATCAACCATGTATTTATGGGACATTTACAATATTTTACTCATAATGGATAGGTCTTTTGTTGTGGTGAGTTGTTCAAAGTATCTACGATGCCATTTTGTTGGAAATGGAAGTCTGCCAAAAGCCACATTTCTGTGTCTTTGCACTTTCTTCAATATCCAACACTGTATTGTATACAGATCGATTGCTTAATCATAAATAATGATTGAATGAATAGCCATGCTATTCCCAAGGAATAACATATCATTACATGACAATACGTTTGATTACCCTATTTTAATTTTGCGCTGACACCAGATTCATTCCCCTAACAGATACAACACATCTAAGATAGGGGAGATTTAGTGGAAAATAGGGAAGAAGTGAAAGAAAAGGACAAAAGTCAAAAGTCAGGCTCAGGTAGGTTCTTGGTAGGTTAGGGAAAGGGACAGGGTTGTCAGGCAGCAGGTCACTGTCATTTCATTAGAGGGAGGGGCTTCAGGAAACCTAGTCCCAACTTTTGCAAATTATTATATGGAGGACAGTTTCTTGAGTATCACTTTTCCATGTATAAAGTCTCTAAAAGTTTCATAAGAAAATGTAGTAGTGTGTGAACAGAAGTTAAGCTTGCTTTCCTTAATTTTCTTTTTTTTAAGAAAAAAGGGTCCTTTTGGGAAAATTAGGAAGAAAAAATAAACTCCATATTTTCTCTTCAAATGTGTGAGTGGTGAGATTTAGAAGGGGCAGACATGTTTACTAACTTCTTTTATTTTTTGAGATGGAATCTTGCTCTATTGCCCAGGCTGGAGTGCAGTGGCATGATCTCAGCTCACTGCAACCTCCACCTCCCCATTCAAGTGATTCTCCTGCCTCAGCCTCCTGAGCAGCTGAGAATACAGGTACGCACCACCACACCTAGCAAATTTTTGTATTTTTAGTAGAGATGAGGTTTCACCATATTGGCCAGGCTGGACTCGAGCTCCTGACCTTGTGATCCACCCACCTCAGCCTCCCAAAGTGCTGGTATAACAGGTGTGAGCCACCGCACCTGGCCATTTTCTTTTTTTTTTTTTTTTTTTTGAGATGGAGTCTCACACTGTTGCCCAGGCTGTAGTGCAGTGATGATCTTGGCTCACTGCAATCTCTGCCTCCTGTGTTCAAGCAATTCTCCTGCCTCAGCCTCCCAAGTAGCTGGGACTACAGGTGCGTGCCACCACGCCCAGCTAAAATTTTTGTATTTTTTTAGAAGAGATGGGGTTTCACCATGTTGGCCAGGATGCTTGATCTCCCGACCTGTGATCCACCTGCCTCGGCCTCCCAAAGTGCTGGGATTACAGGTGTGAGCCACCGCACCCGCCCCATTTACTAACTTTTAATAAAAATATTTGTTGAACACCCACTGAGTGCCAAGCCATGTGCTGAACATAGGGCTATAGCTGAGAACATGGAATGAGGGCCTGGCTCTGTGGTACTTCCATTCCAGGAGCAGAGACACGTTTTACAGATAGTCACAGAAAGAAATGTATACATACAGATATGAAGCTTGTTAGGAAGGCAAGTCCATTAAAGAATGTGGTGAAAGACTATAACCTGGGCTTGGTAGGGAAGGGGAATCAAGGCTTCTTTGCCAAGTGCGGTGGCTCATGCCTGTAATTCCAGCATTTTGGGAGGCTGAGGTGGGCAGATCATGAGGTCAAGAGATGGAGACCATCCTGGCCAACATGGAGAAACCCTGTCTTTATTAAAAATACAAAAATTAGCTGGGTGTGGTGGCGCATGCCTGTAGTCCCAGTTACTCCAGAGGCTGAGGCAGGAGAATTGCTTGAACTCAGGAGGTGGAGGTTGCAGTGAGCTGAGATTTCACCACTGCACCCCAGCTCCATCTCAGAAAAAGAAAAAAGGAAAAAAAAAAAAGGCTTCTCAGAGGAAGCAGCTGTACACAGAGACCAGAAGGATGGGCCCGGGTTAGGCCAACAGCATAAAGAACAAATAGTGGGGTGAACAGCCTGTGTGCAATTTCTCATTAGTAATACATTTATTTGCAGAAAATACTGAAGCTTTTGCTTCATTACCTGCCATGTGGTGGCATGCGATGGCTCACTGATTGTTTCCCTTGAGCTGGGCAGGCCAGCATCATCATCCCCACTTTCAGGATAAAGGTAGCAAGGCTCTAAGTTGCCTGGCTACCTGCGAAGTTCACATATTTTAAAGAGTCATGGAGACCAGACATGGTCCGCTCACACCTGTAATCCCAGCACTTCGGGATGCCGACGCAGGCAGATCACTTGAGGCCAGGAGTTGGAGACAAGCCTGGCCAACATGGTGAAACCCCGTCTCTAATAAAATACAAAAACTAGCCAGGTGTGGTGGTGCACACCTGTAGTCCCAGCTATTTGGGAGGCTGAGGCAGGAGAATCACTTGAACCTGGGAAGTGGAGGCTGCCCTGAGCTGAGATCTCACCACTGCACTCCAGCCTTGGCCACAGAGTGAGATTCTGTCTAAAAAGAAGAAAAAAAAAAGAAAAAAAAGAGTCATGGAGCTGGAGGTTGTGCTCTGGTTGTTTAAGTAGCTCGTGTTTAAAGGGAAACTTTGAAAGGCCCCCAGAAACAAGTGGTTTTCTTTCAGACAGCAGCCTGGTGGCTTATTGGGTGCCCAACCAGAAATGACTAGCAGTCTCTCGGCATTCTGAGTAGGACAGAGGCTCAGGAGGAGGAGGTCCTAGCGGTAGATTTAACTGCAAGTCATCATCATAAATATAGCTTGTTTCATCAGGGCTGTAATAAGGTTCTTGTGGGTGGAGTATGCTGGTTTTGCTGTCAGAAATTGAGTAATGCAGCGGTAGTGTTACAGCTATTGACAGCAAAACAAATTTCTGTGGAAATTACTTTTAATATTGAGTTACTACAACTTAGTGGCCACATGTTTTTTAAAGACTGGGTAAATCAAAGAACACTGACTCCTTTCATCATTCATAAAATTAAAGATGAAACAGCAAATAAGGTTGGAAAACCTACCTAGTCAATGAAAAACACTGTGTCGTACCTTTCCCTTTATTTTTATGTATGTATTTATTTATTTCTGAGAGACGGGGTCTCACTCTGTTGACCAGGCTGGAGTGCAGTGGTGCGATTGTGGCTCACTGCAGCCTCCACCTCCTGGGCTCAAGTGAGTCTCCCATCTAAGCCTCCTGAATAGCTGCAGCTACAGGTGTACACCACCATACCCAGCCAATTAAAAAATGTTTTTGTAGAGACGGTGCCTTGCTACATGCTTAGGCTGGTCTCAAACTCCTAGGCTCAAGCAGTCCTGCTGCTTCAGCCTCCCAAAGTGCTGGGATCACAGCGTGAGACACCTTTCATTTTATTGCTAGAGATAGTTCTAATATGTTCTACAAAAGGGCCCAAAGCAGTTTCTCACCTCTTTTGATATTGTTAATTTTTACTCTGTCTTAACTCGGGCTGCTGTAACAAAATACCATAGATTAAACAGTTTAAACAATAGACATTTATTTTCTTACAATTTTGGAGACTAGAAATCCAAGATCAGGGTCCAGCATAGTGAGATTCAGGTCAGGGACCTCTTGTGGGTTGCAGACAGACGACTTCTTTATCCTCACCTGGTAGGAAGACAGTGAGAGCTCTCTAGAGCACCAGTCCCACTCCTGAGGATTCCACCCCCATGACCTTATCACTTCCCAGAAGCCCACCTCCCAATACAATTACATTTGGGGTTACAATTTCAATATATGAATTTTAAGGGAATACAAGCATTTGGGCTATAAACACACTTTCTAAGGAGAACATTTTTGGTAATTTAATAAATTTAAACGAATTAAGGTTAAACAAATTAAGTTCTATAATAGGAAATTATAACATACATACAATTGAATTCAATTTTTCCCTGATGAGAGAAATATTAAAGAATAAGATTTTGTCAGCGTAGGGTTTGATTTGGAGGGCTATACACCATTATAGCATCTAGGATTTCTTGGCTCCCAAGAACCAGTTTTTACTTCTGAGAATTGGTGGGGTGGCCTAAAGGAGAAACAAAGAAAACATACACACACACACACACACACACACACACACACACACACTGCAGAGCTGCATTATCTTATAATCTGTAAAAGATTGTACTCAATGGAATCTCAATGATCATTGTGATGGTTAATTTTAGGTGTTAATGTGACTAGGCTGTGGTGCCCAGATGTTTAGCCAACACCAGTCTAGATGTTTCTGTGAAGGTATTTTGTAGATATAATTAATATTTACAATTTATGTCAAGTAGATTACCCCCAATAATATGGATGGGCCTCATCCAATTAGTTAAAGTCCCTAAGAGCAAAAGCAGAAGAAAGAATTCTGCCTAAGGGCTGTAACATAGAAACTCTGGCTGCATTTCCAGCCTGTCAGCCTGCCCTAAACATTTAAGACTTGCCAATCCCCCATAGTTACATTAGCAAATTCTTTAAAATAAATTAGTTTATCTCTCTCTCCACCGCCTGTCTCTATCATGTGTCTATCTATCTGTCTGTCTGTCTGTGTGTCTGTTGGTCTGTCTATCTCTGTCCAGAATCATCTTGGTTTAAAAGGAAGAAAATGAAGTTGAGTACCTCTTAGGTGTTAGTCACTTTGCTATCTCATTTGACCCTCATAGTAACACTGTGAGGTGGTGTAATCACTTCCATTTCATAGACAAGGAAACTGTTTAGGTAAAGCTTGCCCAAGGTCATGTAACTGTGAATTGACAGAACTGAGATCTGGATTCAGGCCTCCTTGACTTCAGAGCCCCTCTTTCCAGGCCCCACATGCATTCCTTCAGTGGCCCTCCGTGGCTCACTGATCCCAGAGTAAAGGGTTCTAGTGAAGCGTCACAAAACACAGGGAATACGAACACTTCCCTAAGAGAGAGAATCCGTAACTGTTAATGTTCTCTGAACACTTGCCTGACACTGCATAAGCATTTTGCTTGCATTATTGTCTGATCCTAATAACAACCCTATGCAGCGTATGCTACCATTGTTAACCTTTTGTATATTAAGAGAGGCTCTGAGAGGTTAAGAGCTCTCAGCTTTTCAGTAGCAGAGCTATGAATTCCACTCATCTCTGTTCCCCACGCAGCACCCAGGCTGTAGCCACTGCAGAAGGTAGCATCCTTGGGAATTGTTCTTAGTATCTATGTGAATTTTTTTTTATTATTGAATTTTAGGTTTTGGGGTACATGTGAAGAACATGCAAGATTGTTGCATAGGTACACATGTGGCAATGTGATTTGCTGCCTTCCTCCCCATCACCTATATCTGGCATTTCTCCCCATACTATCTCTCCCCAACTCCCCACCCTCCGCTGTCCCTCCCCTATTTTCCCCTGACAGACCCCAGTGTGTGATGCTCCCCTCCCTGTGTCCATGTGTTCTCATTGTTCAACACCATCTATGCGAATTTTGTCCTTGGACAATCTCACCTCTCCTTCCCCTTCTCTTCCACTCCAGACCTGCCCCCTTCTTCCTATTCCCCAGTATAAAATTTACTCCTCCTGAAGCAGCGTTGTAAAGCAATCTGATAAATAGTTGTTATTGGCTTGGTATTCCTGGCATTTGCCTTTCAAGAAAGGATACCTGTAACTCCCAAAAACTGAGTGGTGGGATTTCAGCAGGTGGGTAAAGTATTTGGAGGCTATATCAGTTAAGCTCCTGATGGAAGGTGGGTGGTACCCTTAGGTGGGGAATGGAGGAGAATTTAATAAAGAGATACTTTACCGAGGTTTGAGGAAGGTTAAGGGAAACCAATATGGGATAGCAACAGCCCTCCTGGGGATGGTGACACAGGGAGCCGCCACCACCCGAGAGGCGAAGGGACAAGCAATAGTCCTAGGAACCCAAGAAAGGAGCTGTAGCTTTGGAGAAGGCCACCTGGCAGAGGTGGCTTCAGCAGAGACCTGCAACCAACCTCTGGCCACCCAGCAGGGAGAAAACCAGGAAAAGAGATACTCCTTCCTTGCCCTTTTTCTGCCCTCCTACTTGTACAGGTCCCTCTTATGACCACATGCAAATTGAAGCCAGAGGGCAGCAGCCTGTTGATGCAGTCCATAGAGGCCAGATGTTGGACACAGAGCATAGTAGAGAAGATGGCACAGGGGACCTGGAGGGCAGCGCTACGGCCTAGCACAGAGGCCCTCTGTGACAGGTGAACACAGGGCCAGTGTCATAAATGAAGCACAGAGGGTACCCTAGTTTTCATCAAGTGGCTGGGAGCATAGCAACGAAGGACACAGGCCGTGGGGCTGGACTGCCTGGTTTAAAGATTGCCCTGCCACTTTTTTGTTTGTTTTGTCCTGAGATGGAGTCTCATTCTTACTGCCCAGGCTGGAGTGCAGTGGCGTGATCTCGGCTCACTGTAACCTCCGCCTCCCGAGTTCAAGCTATTCTCCTGCCTCAGCCTCCTGAGTAGCTGGGATTACAGGCGCTGGCCACCATACCTGGCTAATTTTTGTACTTTTAGTAGGGATGAGGTTTTGCACTTTTAGTAGAGACCATGTTGGCCAGGCTGGGTCTTGAACTCCTGACCTCAGGTGATCTGCTAGCCTCGGCCGCCCAAAGTGCTAGGATTACAGACGTGAGCCACCATGCCCAGCCCTGCCCTGCCACTTCTACCTTGATGGCCTTGGTGAAGTTCCTTAACCCTTCTGTGCCTTGGTTTCCTTGTGTGTGAAACAGACATGATAAACTCTACTCATAGGGTTGTTGTGAGGATAGAATGAATTATAGCACTGGAACAAGATCTGATTGAATTAACACCATCCTTATGGCATTCCAGGTACAAAGCAGGTGGGAAGAAGCAATGTGGCCCCAGATACATACATGCTGACGGGGAGACAGACAGACACATCAGCCCTCACAACACAAGGTTAGGTGAGCTGTCAACTGAGGAGAAAGAGTTGGCCGAAGGAGGGGCTGATCCTGCAGCTCAGTGGGTCAGGTAGGGTTTTGCAGAGGAGGAGCCTTGAGCAAGGACTTGCAGAATGGGTTGATTTTCAGAAGGTCCTTTTTACTCATAAAACCAGAACCTGTGCCCAGTGCATATCAGTTAACAGTTCTGGACCTTAGGCTGCGCACAGTGGCTCACGCCTATAATCCCAGCACTTTGGGAGGCTGAGGTGGGCGGATCATGAGGTCAGGAGCTCGAGACCAGGCCAACCAACATGGTGAAACCCTGTCTCTACTGAAAATACAAAAATTAGCCAGCGATGGTGGCATGCACCTGTAATCCCAGCTACTCAGGAGGCGGAAGCAGGAGAATCGCTTGAACCCGAGAGGTGGAGGTTGCAGTGAGCCAAGATCATGCCACTGTACTCCAGCCTGGGTGACAGAGTGGGACTCCATCTCAAAATGTAAAATAAAATAAATAATAGTAATAATAATAATAATAATAAAACGAGTTCTGGACCTTTAAGGAAGGAAGGCAGTCCAGTTGGGTATTAAAAGGACTGGAGGATTTATGGATTGTCAGAGGACAAGAATGAACCTTGGAAATTAGGCCATGACTAAGCAATGCAACAAGCATCCAGTAGGTGGCAGAAATACACCATTCATTTGGAGGGACTTCCATTTGTCTTTTTTTTTTTTTTTTTTTTAAACCAGTGTTGTTGTTAGCAGTTGTATGTGATCTTTATTTGATGAGATTAGATTTGTCTTTAGATCGAAGCAAACTATTTACAATTGATATACTAACCACCTCTCCAGAAAAAAAGCTTGACTGGTTTGCAAGTATGAGCCCATGGCCTTAGTCCATCTGTGCTGCTGTAATGAAATATCACAGATTGCGTAGTTTTACAGCCACGAGCCACTACGCCTGAGGTGCTAAGGCCACCTTTTAATACATCATATTGGTGATTAAGTTTGAACACATGAATTTTGCAGGACATCCAGACCATAGCACCATATTTACAGAAAGGTTGATTCACGTTGACGTGATCCATCTAAACCCAGTTTTTATTATATTGTTTTCTAGAAACTAGATAATAACATACTCCCAAGCTGGGCATGGTGGCTCCAGGAGAATTGCTTGAGCCCAGGAGGTCGAGGTTGCAGTGAGCCAAGGTTCACACCACTGCACTCCAGCGTGGGTGACAGAGTGAGATAAAGAAAGAAAGGGAAGGGAGGGGAGGGGAGGGAGAGAGAGAGAGAGAGAGAGACAGAGAGAGAGAGAGAGAGAGAGAGAAAAGAAAAGAAAAGAAAGAAAAGAAAGAAAGAGGGAGGGAGCGAGGGAGGGAGGGAGGGAAGGAAGGAAGGGGAAAGAAAGAAAAAGAGAAAGAAAAATAATATTATAGAAAGCATATAAAAATATTAAAAAGACTCTAGCCTGGGTAACAAGAGTGAAACTCCATCTCAAAAAAATAAAATAAAAAAATACTAAGAAGAGGAAAAAAATCACTCAACCCAGGTATCTTTGTAGAAAATGCTAGCAATTTGAGGTATTGCCGTCCTTTTTATTTTTCTAAAGAGAATTAAATCATTTATTGATTACATATGATGATGGATGCTACACAAGCTTCATTCCCATCTATAATTTTATCTAGTAGCATTATTCAATTTAGATATGTTGCATAAGATGTGCCAACAATCATTTTTATAACCACATGATTTTGCTTGGGTGAACTTTAACTGTGAACTTCAGGTCACAACAGTAACCATCAGATCAATTACACCATGGTTTCTGAAGACACTGGCTCCTCCACCCAAGCAGGTTGTAGATAAATTCCAAATAGAACCTATCATCACCCTGAAGAATACACTATTGGGGAAATTTACCAAGATGGCTCCAGAATAGATTAACTTTACACAGCACATTTTTTAAAAAGAAATTTATTCAGCATTATGATCAGACTGTTACATTTAACAATGAGCAGCATGGGTGCAAAAAAAATTATCTACATTAAAACCCTTTGTTGGAATGCTTTACACTTTCCACAGAGCAGAAACTAACTTGTTATACAATTAGTCACAAATACAGTCCTTGAATTTTTTGCTTATACACATGAGTATTTGTCTAAAACATCTTCTTTATAGCTTTGTCTTTCTTTTTCATATGCATATTTTTTCTTTTCATTTCTTTTCTTTCTTTTTTCTTTTTTTTTTTTTGAGAGAGAGTCTCACTGTTGTCCAGGCTGGAGTGCAGTGGTGCGATCTTGGCTCACTGCAACCTCCACCTGCCAGGTTCAAGCAATTCTCCTGCCTCAGTCTCCCCAGTAGCTGGGATTACAAGTGCCTGCTACCATGCCCAGCTAATTTTTTGTGTTTTAGTAGAGACAGGATTTCATCATGTTGGCCAGGCTGGTCTCCAGCTCCTGACCTCAAGTGACTTGCTTGCCTCGGCCTCCCAAAGTGCTGGGATTACAGGCGTGAGCCACTGCGCCCGGCCACATATTTTCATTTCATAGAACAGTTACTAACTGACCAACATTTATTCTGGGATATGGGGATCTAAGAGTTAACAATTGGCAAAGCTCCTGTTATTATAAAGTAAACAAGAAAATGAATGAATAAGCTGAAATAAGAATAATTTCACATTCACTAGAAAAGACAATTGAACAAGGTGATAAGGAGGCATGTGTTCTCTTCTTTAGATCGAGCTTTCAGGGAAAGCCTCATGAGGGCATGATGTTGAGCCACACTTGACCTGAATTGCTAGGAAGGTTATAGCATGTGAAGAGAGGGAGATGGGCATTTCAGCCAGAGGGAAGAGCTGTGCAAAGGCCCTGGGGTGCAAACAAGCTGGGTGTGTATGAGGCACTAAAAGAGGTCCTGAGTGGCTGGAGCACAGCAAAAGACCAGGAGAGAGGGAGGAGATGTGGTCAGAGTGCTGGACAGACGGCTGAATCATGCAGGCATGGACAAAAGTGTGGGACTTTATTTCTAACTGTTAATCATTGTATATGAATTCATAAGAACACATTTATCATTCTGCTTTTTTCCCTTTGACATTACTAATACACTTTCCTCCTGTCATTTCATTGAGCTCAAAGCCATCATTTAAAATCAATATATGCAGTTCCACCAAGTGGATAATAATTTACTTAACTATTTTCTCTATTAAAGCATGTCCTCTTAACAAATATCCCTGAGTGGCAATATGTAGGCCAGGCACAGCGGCTCAAGCCTGTAATCACAGCACTTTGGGAGGCTGAGGCGGGTGGATCATCTGAGGTCAGGGATTCAAGACCAGCCTGGCCAACATGGTGAAACCCCATCTCTACTGAAAATACAAAAAAATTAGCCAGGCATGGTGACAGGTGCCTGTAGTCCCGGTTACTCGGGAGGCTGACGCATGGAGAGTATCTTGAACCCGGGAGGCAGAGGTTGCAGTGAGCTGAGATCACACCACTGTACTCCAGCCTGTCAACCTGGGTGACAGAGTGAGACTCCATCTCAAAAACAAAAACAAACAACAACAACAAAGAAAAACAAGGAAATAATTTGGACGCAGACATGCACACAGGCAGAACACCATGTGAAGGTGAAAGCAAAGATGAGGGGGAGGCTTCTACAAGCCAAGGAATGGTAAAGATTGCCGGCAGACCATCAGAAGCTAGGGGAGTGGCCTGGAACAGATCCTTCCCTCACATCTCACAAGGAACCAGCCCCACTGACACCTTGATCTTGGACTTCTAGCCTCTGGAACTGTAAGACAGCAAGTTTCTGTTGTGTAAGCCACCCAGTTTGTGCGGAACCTTAGCAAGCTAATTTAAGATCTATACCTGCTGGATATCTAATGAATTAGAGTGTCCAAAAATATGTGACTGTGTCTTGGAAAATATGAAAGAAAGAAAGCCCATAAATACATGATATTCATCTGAAGCCATTTTGTGGCTGTGGGCTGGAGTGTCACTAATTGCCAAAATACAAATTACGAAGGTCTCCTAAAATTCAAATTAAAACCCATGTGGTTTCTGGAGACTTTGAATTGTCTGGCTTTGCCCAACTATGGTGTGTTATGGACAAATTATGCTACCCCATATTATGCTGTTGGAGGGAGAAGCTAGGAACTGAATGTGAGCATCTTGGTTAATTCTTTGTATTTTTAAAGGGTTTTCATGTTTTTCTTTGATTTCTAGGTGGTATAGTACATAACAGTTATTTTATTTATTTATTTATTTATTTATTTATTTATTTAGTCTCGTTCTGTCTCCCAGGCTGGAGTGCAGTGGCGCAATCTCGGCTCACTGGAACCTCTATCTCCCCAGTTCAAGCAGTTCTCTGCCTCAGCCTCCCAAGTAGCTGGGATTACAGGCACCAGCCACCATGCCTGGCTAATTTTTGTATTTTTAGTAGAGATGGGGTTTTACCACCTTGGCCATGCTGGTCTTGAACTCTTGACCTCGTGATCCACCCACTTTGGCCTCCCAAAGTGCTGGGATTATAGGTGTGAGCTACCATGCCCAACCGGGAGTTATCTTAAATTTTGTTCCTTTTCTTTCTTGAGCGCTATACCTTTGTCTATGGGAAAAGTCATGTTCCTGTTTAATTTTAAATTCTCCTCCTCTAAGTTGTGATTCCCATTAGCTGTCCCTCCCCCATCAGGTCTAGTATTCCTGCACAACAGTGTGCAGTGATGTTATGGAGGAAGATGATGAGTGACACAGTGGGGACAGTCCCCAGCCCCCCGCCCACTCACACCAAGGGGAGGAAAGCATCCGCTGAAGGAGCAGTGGCCAAGCTGGCATACGGGCAGATAGAGCCACCCTTCCCTTCCCAAAGTGCTACAAGGAGGTGGCCCTTTGGGGCAACTGACAATAGGTTTAGATGACAAAATCTCTCTTCTGAGGATTCAGCAGTGAAAGTACAAAGTCTTAGCACAAAATCCAGTAGAGTATAACCTTTTAAAGCCTTTGTCCTATGAAAGGCTATTTACCTGAGTTGGCAGGTAAAATTATGGCCTGAGGATGAAAACATGTAGGGCAACAAATGAAAGAATTAGTGCACTGTTAAAATGAGATTTGTCATTCAAGCAGAGAAACCTTTGCCTGTTGGGGCTGTTGAGGGCACCTTCAAAGATCTTGGGTCAAGGATGCTGACAGGGCTAGAGAGGAGCACATGTGTACCCACGTTTCAGCAAGAGTCCTTTCCCACACCCGCCTCCCAATTCTGCTCTGGTCAGAAGAGTGAGAACAGGAAGGGGTGGACTCATTGAGGGCACTGCATTTAAAGTCCCCTCGCCAATCCCCTCACCCTTATGATTTATTTACTTTTCTTGTTTGGCTCTGATAATGATTCTGATTATCAGGTGGCCTGGGGTTTGGGCCCCTGGGATGCCTTTGCTTTTTAAAATGCAAGAAAATAGGCAAGAATTAGAAAAAGGCATGGGAGAATCAAGGCGTCTCAAAAACAACTTTATTGCTTTGCCCCCAACGGCCTTTAGAGGGGGAAACATAATTGAATCAGTGACTTTGAATACGGAGCCGCTTTGCATGACTCATTAAGCTGCCATTTCCAACACTTTTGCCTTGTGCTGTAAGAATGATAGAATCCTATAACAATCTATATGTTTAAATTCTTTTCTATCTGAAAGCGCCTCATGGTACAAGTGTCTTCAGATGTGAGCACAGACATCAATTGAAATACAAGACAGTCATAATAGAGCTAAATTTGATAAGCCACTCAAGCATGACCCAGCCAACCCAGCCTGTTAAATCAGGATGCACAATTAATTGCTACTCTTTTATTTATTATCTTTAATCCCTCATTGGATACAGTTGACTTGCTACTTCCTGGGATGAGGCCACAGCATAGGCGGGAATGAATAATTTTTAAATTATGAAGCAATTTCTTTGTTACAAACCTGGGCTCAGATGTAAATTCTACTTTCATTTCCTTTTCCCAGGAAAGCGCCCTCTGAACTCAAAAGGGCGTTCATGTTTTTCTTCCTTCTACCCATAGTGGGCAGAAAGCCAGGCATGTCTAGTTCTTGGAGGTCATTGTTGTTTTTCTCGCCCTCAGTAAGGAATTGGCATATTCCCCGACGACTCCTTTTTGACATCCTAAAGGCTCATTTAAACCCTATCTTAAATGACAAAGAATAAAACTCTCCTGGATGAACTAGCTCTTTCTCCAATCCTCTTATACCCTGCCTCTGTGTTCTTTATTCAAGTTCATGTTTTATTGTTGTTGTTTGTTTTTTTGAGATGGAGTGTTACTCCATCACCCAGGCTGGAATGCGGTGGTGAGATTTGAGCTCACTGTGTCCTCCACCTCCCGGGTTCAAGCAGTTCTCCTGCCTCAGCCTCCAAAGTAGCTGGGATTACAGGTGCACACCACTATGCCCAGCTAATTTTTGTATTTTTAGTGGAGAGGGAGTTTCGCCATGTTGGTCAGGCTGGTTTCGAACTCCCAACTCAAGTGATCTGCCTTCCTTGGCCCCTCAACATTCATGTTTATTTTAGCAAGTTTTGTACCTCTCAGGAAATAAGATTTTTCTCAGTTTGAGCTGTCAGTGGTTTTGAGCTGAGCCAGAATGAATAAATCAACCAAATGAATCAACAGGCTTTGATTTCAGGAGCATTAGGAAGCCATTTTCCTTCCTGCTTATTCCACAGTTTCCTCCATTATCTTGGAATTGCCTAAAATGCCACTCTTAGGAATTTCATCCTTTGTCCTTGTTTCCTGGTAAAACATACATTCGTGTGGCAAGCATAATGCTTTATGCTTTTTTACAGTTGCGCTTAAGTTCACAGAATCCCATCCTGAGAAGAGGCCACGTAAGGGGGACGAGAGGAGGGAAGTGAAGAGTGGGACAGCTGTGATGGGGGAAGGGCCATGCCTCTGGAGAGCCAGAGAGCAGGAAACAACTGAATCGGGGGAGCACTGAGGGGGGAAGAAAGCATTACCAGGGGCATGCAGCGCAGTCAGCCTTCGGTCTCCACAAGGGGTTGGTTCTAGGACCCCTTTCTTTCTTTTTTTTTTTTTTTTTT
>NW_016107985.1:16071-24257 GCF_001604975.1 Cebus imitator | reverse complement strand
TAGAGGTGGGGTTTCACCATGTTAGTCAGGCTGGTCTCAAACTGCTGACCTCAAGTGATCCTCCTGCCTTGGCCTCCCAACGTGCCGGGATTACAGGCGTGAGATACCTTGCCCTGCCCAGGACCCCTTTTGGTACCAAATTCCATGGAAGCTCACATACAAGTACCAAGGCATAGTGTTTGCATATAATTTACATAGACCCTCCCGTATACCTTAAATCATCTCTAGATTACTTATAATACCTAAAACTATGCTATGTAAATGCTATGCAAATAGTTGTTATACTGCATCGGGTAGGGAATGATACCAGGAAAAAAAAAAAGTCTGTACATTTTAGATACAGAAGCAACCATCCATTTTTTTCCCCAAATATTTTCCATCTGCCGTTGGTCGAATCCACTGATGAGGATACCCACAGATACAGAGAGCTGACTGTACAGTATATATGACCTAAGATGCTTCTTTTTAAAAAAACCATCCCTGATGATAAAAGTAATTGGTACTTATTGTAGAAAACTTTATAAAATGTGCAAAATATTTTTTAAAATGCCCATAATCTTTACAGTTCAGAGATATAATTTTCCATGGTGATTTTTCATGGCCACACAATATCCCATCATTGATTTCACCAATTCCCCATCAATTTTTGCTATTACAGATGATAATAGCTATAGTTTACAAGGCCTTCTAGGCTCTTTGCTAAATGGCTGGTGTCAGTTAATTGAATCTTCAAAGCAGCCCAATGAGGAGGTACAGGTATTATTCTCATTTTAGAGATGAGGAAACAGGCAGTGGGGGGGGGTAACCTGTCCAAAGCCACACACTAGACGAATGTATTTAAGATTCACACCCTGGCAGTTTGTCTTTAGGGCCTGGGCTCTTAATGTTTCTGCACAAATCCGATTGTTTTCTGAGGCTATTTTCCCTAAGATAGTATCTCTGGGTCCAAAGTTTAAGAGCATATTTAAGGCTCTTGAAACATTGCTAAATTGCTCTCTGTAAAATTCACTCCTCTGACAATGCGTTTCCTCTTCCTTTGCTCCCTTGATATTTATTTATTTATTTTTAATCGTACCTTAGATTCTGGGGTACATGTGCAGATCATGCAAGATTGTTGCATAGGTACATTCATGGCAAGGTGGTTTGTTGCCACCATCCCCCCATCACCTATACCCAACATTTCTCCCCACGTTATCTCTCCCCCACCCTCCCTGCCACTATCCCTCCCGTAGCCCCCCCCAACAGACCCCAGTGTGTGATGCTCCCCTCTTTGTGACCAAGTCAAAACAAAACACCTGTGTTCCTGTGGCTGAATAGCTCTATTTACATTTTGCCTCCCATCCCTGAGCTGGCAGCAGGAGAAGAGACCAGCGAAACAAAGATTTCTCTGCATAGGAGACCCAAAGTCCTTGAATTATGGCAGCTTTGGAGATTTCTAAAAGCACATTTAGGTCAGGCACATCCTGGGCTTGGCCTCTGTTCTTTCAGTTGCCTTGGATAGGAGTCGAATTATCAGTGTCACTCCTTTTGGGCTTTTTTTAAAAAAAAAACACACACGTCTGGGAGTCAGTGACAGAATTCCTCCCCAGCCCTTTGTCTTCAGAGCACAGTATGTGCACTAGGACACTGGCACGGGGGAGGTGCTCCTCGGAAGGGCAGCAGGGACCAGAGGGTGGCCTGAGCTAGGAAGTTCAGAGATTTACTTGGTTGGTTGGTTGTTCGTATGTTTGTTTGGTTTTTATAGAAAAGGCTTTTAAATGTTTCCATGAGAGATGAGTTAACTGGATTATGGAACATCCATTCAGTGGGATACTATGAATGAGGTAGATCAGTATGCACTGACATGGAAAGATGCCCAAGGCATTCTTTCAAGTAGAAAAAGAAAAAAACAAATTTCAGAACTGCACCCATCATATAATTTCATTTCAGAAAATGTATAGAAAAGATTTGCTTTAGAAACTGAGATGGATAGAGTTTAGGGCCTTCCATTTTCTTTTATTTTTTCTCCCTCCCCTCCCTCCCTTCCTCCCCTCCCTCCCTCCCTCCGTCCCTCCCTCTCTCCCTTCCTTCCTTCCTTCCTTCCTTCCTTCCTTCCTTCCTTCCTTCCTTCCTTCCTTCCTTCCTTCCTTCCTTCCTTTTCTTTCAATGGAGTCTTGCTCTGTCACCAGGCTGGAGTGCAGTGGCAAGATCTTGGCTCACTGCAACCTCCACCTTCCGGGTTCAAGTGATTCTCCTGCCTCAGCCTCCTGAGTAGCTGGGACTACAGGCACGCACCACTATGCCCAGCTAATTTTCGTATTTTTAGTAGAGACGGGGTTTCATCATGTTGGCCAGGATGGTCTTGATCTGTTGATCTCCTGATCCGCCCGCCCCAATCTCCCAAGTGCTGGGATTACAGGCGTGAGCCACCGTGCCCAGCCTAGCCTTCCATTTTCTTTTTGAGCCAGAGTTCGCTCTTGTCACCCAGGCAGGAGTGCAGTGGCACAATCTCGGCTCACTGTAACTTCCATCTCCTGGGTTCAAGCGATTCTCCTGCCTCAGCCTCCTGAGTAGCTGGAATTACAGGTGTGTGCCACCATACCCAGCTAATTTTTGTATTTTTTTTTTTTTTGTAGAGATGGGGTTTTGCCATGTTGACCAGGCTGGTCTCAAACTCCTGACCTCAGTCCCCCTGCCTCAGCCTCCCAAGGTGTTGGGATTACAAGCATGAGCCACTGCACAGGGCCCATTTTCTATTTCGTATAAATTTCCTTGAAATTTTCAGTGAACATATATTACTTTGAAAAATAATATAAAATCAATAGACTTTGTAATAAGATAGAATGGTTGGATTATAAAATTTTGAAATATGCATTACTTGAGCCCAGAAGTTTAAGACCACTCTGAGCAAGACCTCATCTCCACAAAAATAAAAATAAAAATAAAGAAAGAAAAAAATTGTTTCTCTTAATTAGCTGGGCATGATGGCATACACCTGTAGTCCCAGATGCTCAGGAGGCTGAGGTGGGAGGAGCCCTAGGAGGTTGAGGCTGTAGTGAGCCATGATCACCCCACTGCACCCCAGTGTGGGTGATGGAGTAAGATCTTGTCTCTAAAAAATACTATTAAAATAAACATTTTAAATCTGCAAACATATAAACTCATATTTATAAATAGAGAAAAATTTATATGTAGAAATGAAAAACGTGATCTCAGAGAATATAAAATAGTACTAATTGAACTGGTGTTTGGGGAACGGAAATATGTTTTTTTCCCTTTGTATTTTCTAAATGCTTGGTAATTTGATTGCATAGCTACTGTACACTATTAATATACTTTAAATATAGATGCAATGAAAGAAGGAATGACATTATATTACAATTAAAAAGGCAACTCTGCAAGGAAAGGAGAGAACGTGGAGCAGCCGCAAGAGTGGAACCCGGTATCCAGACATCTGACTTCTCACCCCAGGCTTATATTGTGTGGTCTGGGGCAAGTCATTCGGCCTTGCTGGGCTTCAGATTCTGCATCCAGGCTGGTGTTCTCACCTAACTACACATCCAAATCACCTTGGGGGCTTTAAAGCAATCAGTGTTCTAGTCCCTCTGAGGTGGGGCTTGGGAAGGCTCCACAGTTGATTCTGATGAGCAGACAGGGCTGGGAACACTGAACCAGCCCGAGCTCTGGGAGGGGCCTCACCCTCAAACCAGGCCCAGAGTGATCTTTTTTTTTTTTTTTTTTCCTTTTTGAGATGGAGTCTTGCTCTGTTGCCAGGCTGGAGTGCAGTGGCACAATCTCGGCTTACTGCAAACTCTGCCTCCCGGGTTGAAGCCATTCCCCTGCCTCAGCCTCCCGAGTAGCTGGGACTACAGGCACCCGCCACCACGCCTAGCTAGTTTTTTGTAGTTTAGTAGAGACGGGGTTTCACCATGTTGTCCAGGATGGTCTCCATCTCCTAACCTCTTGATCCACCCACCTCTGCCTCCCAAAGTGCTGGGATTACAGGCCTGAGCCACTGCACCTGGTCGAGTGATCATTTAAATAAGTAAATAAGCAGATGTTTGTGCAGATCTTGAAGAAGAAGAGCTTTAAAGACACCATTTGGCCGGATCACCTATAGGTTTTGAAAAGTGGTTGCTCTTTGCTCCTAACAGCCGCTTTCCATTGGGGTTTTCACTCGGCATTTGGATGTAAAGAGTATGCATTTTTAAAGCTGTCCAAATGCCTATTTATGCAGCAGACCATAACTCCTCTCTTGATAGGCTGC
This sequence comes from Cebus imitator, assembly GCF_001604975.1. NCBI lineage: Eukaryota > Metazoa > Chordata > Mammalia > Primates > Cebidae > Cebus > Cebus imitator. The sequence goes on along the minus strand of NW_016107985.1, from coordinate 20,011 downwards.
TATACTTTATCAAGTAAATGATACACATTTAAAAAACTGTCTGAAGGAGCATTTACCTGAGGGACTGTTATTGTGTTTGGTTTTTTTTGTTTTTTTTTTTTGAGCTCTTATGGTTCATTGAGTAAATAATATCTTTTAACCAATTTTTAAATAGACGTGTCTAGCAAGATGCCATTTTATCAATCTTACACACTCTCGTACCCTTCAGAGAGGGCTCCTTTAGGTCATTTTAGTTTTAAATTTCACATTAAGGCTGAGTGCAGTGGCCCACGCCTATAATCCCAGCACTTTGGGAGGCTGAGGCAGGCGGATCATTTGAGGTCAGGAGTTCAAGACCAGCCTGGTCAACATGGCAAAACCCTGTCTCTACTAAAAATACAAAAATTAGCCAGGTGGTGGTGGGTGCCTGTAATCCCAGCTACTCAGGAGGCTGAGGCAGGAGAATCACTTGAATCCAGGAGGTGGAGGTTGCAGTGAGCCGAGATTGTGCCACTGCACCCCAGTCTGGGTGACAAGAGTGAAACTCTGTCTCAAAAATAATAATACAAATAAAAATAGTAAATTTCACAGTGAGGTATTTTACCAAAAAAGGAAAAAGAAAGGATCAAATCTTTAAGAACAGGTCTGAAGCAGGCATCTGGCACCTGACTTTTTTTTTTTTTTTTACCTTTAGTCTTATCTACCTTTAGTCTTATCTACTAAAGGTAGATAAGACTATATCTTTTTTATCTATCTATCTACCTATCTTTTTTACCTTTAGTCTTATTTTTTAAAAAAGATAACATTATCTTTTTTTAATTTTTTACCTCTATCTACCTTTAGTCTTATCTACTAAAGGTAGATAAGACTTATTCACTTATTCTTCTGTGGTGCTACTTCAATGCTAAATTCAGAACATTTTTGCCTTTATGGCAATAGACTCCAGCCCTGTTGTTCAGGGAGGATTCCTGCTTGGATTATTTTTGGAGAAGGTGGGGAGACTGGGAATGTGATGCAATGAGAGGGAGTTACTTAGATGTGATTAGATGGAACAACTTCTGGTAGGACAGGCTGTATGTCAGCATGAGTCATGTGACTCCTTTAAGCAATACAGGCAGGGACAGGGATCCTAATTAGGAGAAGAGGAGGATTCAGTGACTAGAGCATCAGTTAATAAGACCAAGAATCTCATGTGGATCAGTGTTCTTAGTTGCAGACAACAGAATTCACTAAAGCTGGTTTAAGCAGAGAGGAGTTTACCAAAGGGTATTAATGGTTTCACGGAATCTCCAGGAAGGCCATACAACCTTGAAAGTTATACACAGGAACAATGCAGCCATGGATACAGCAGCCATGAGAAATGAATCACACTTTTAAAGAGTGGTTTCCAAAGTGTGTCCCCAACCAACAGCATCAGCATCGCTTATGAACTTTGTAAAAGTACAAATTCTCAGGCCACTCCTCAGACCTACTAAAGGAGAAACTGTGGAGGTGGGGCAGAAGCAATCTGTGTTTTAACAAGCTTTCCAGGTGATTCTAATGTACAGTGAAGTTTGCAAACCATTACCTGGTGATTCTAGTGCAAGCACTAATGCTGCTCCTTCCCACTCTTTGGCACCTGCGAAATTAGGGACTGGATGCTGAAGATTCTGCTAGAGCTACTGCAGAAGAATCAGCTGTGTCTGCCCGTGTGTTTACCAAAACAGCGCATGCCCCTGCAGCACGTTGCTCGCTTCTAGCTCCGAGACTCCTGGAAGTCATCCTCTGGGGAGAAGCAGAACAGTACGTGTCTGTGCCCTAGCTGCTGAGACGCAAGAAATCGGATTTAGGCTGAGCATGGTGGCTCACGCCTGAAGCCCCAGCACCCTGAGAGGCTGAGGTAGGTGGATTGCTTGAACGCGGGAATTTGAAACCAGCCTGGGCAACATGGCAAAACCCCCTCTCAACAAAAAATACAAAATTAGTCAGGGTGGTATGCTTCTGTAGTCCCAGCTTCTTGGGAGGTTGAGGTGGGAGGATCTCTTGAGCCCAGGAGGTCAAGGCTGCAGTGAGCCAAGGTTGTGTGACTGTGTTACAGCCCGGACAACAGAGTGAGACCGTCTCGAAAAAAGAAAAATGGAATTTAGCTTTCCAGAATCTTTAGTTCAGAACTTAGCTAGAAAGCAATTGGAATGGACATTGAGAGAGCCAGCATCAAGCTGTTGACTTGATGTCCTGTTCCCCTTGTGGATGCCCAGGACTACATGTAAGGCAGCCTTTTATAGTGGGTGGGCACAGAAAATGAAAGCTATTGAGGCTGGTCACCCAGCCCTGGCTCCACATAGGACAGACAGCACCCCATGGGAACCCCAGCTCTGTGAAGTCTACCCCAGCCACTGCGTGGAATCCAAAGACTTTTCCCAGGTTTCAGGAAGCCTTAACCCAGACACCACCGCAGAAGGATGGCAGAAGTGACCTGTGGTTTAAATAATGTCCTTCCTAGCTCCCTTTTTAGGTAGTAAATCGAGGTAGAAGTTGTTCCCAAGGGAACATCCCCCCTCTGCCTTGATGAAGTAGGTTGTTTCCCAATACCGAGCAGTTAACAAGATTACATCCAACTGTGCGCACACATTTATTTCACAATCAGAGCGAGATCTTTGTAAATACTTTTGTATTTAATTTACACTTGTCCTATTAAGTAACATTGCTTCAGCAGTACTGACTGTAAGGTATATCAAGGCTCATTATCAACAGCAGAAGTTCATTTGCTTGGTAGGCTCTGCCTACCCCAGGTGGAGGCAGGCCAGGAGGACTGAACAGATTCAGCGTTGTGTCTCTTGAGGCCCTGCTTCAGCCTAACAAAGCCGTACCTTCTTGTAATTCTGCTCCAACATCATCTTAAAGAGGCCCTGCGTGAGCACACAACACAACTCATGTTGTCCACCCAGAGGTCACCGTGGATCACAGCGCCCTGCGTCCGCAGCTTCTCAGTTCTTAGCACTCTGAAATGAGCTCGTGTTCATGTTTACTTCCCCGGCGGAACAGAAGCTCCATGAAGGGAGGGACTTGTCCGTGTTGTTCACCATGGTGGGTCCCTGCCTTCCTTCGCCAGTGTCTAATAGGCTCACAATGCAGTGAATATTGTGGAATGAACAAGTGAGTTTGGGTGGCCCCAGGGCTGCAGTGCTGATGTCACTAGAGTGTGGTAGGAAGCTCTCGCTCGCTTCACAGGTGAGAGAGGTGATGCTGGGGGGTGTGGCTCCTTTGAAATACCACCTGTTCCTTTCCTCTGGAGATGGGTAGAGCAGGCTTGCAGAGTCCAGTGTGGAGGGAGGCTCCCTGTGGAAGAGGCCTCTCGGGCTCTGCCTCGGGCAGGATTGTGTTTGTGCCAGAAGGATTCTTTTTTCCTCTAGGCTTCTCCTGAAACCAGCTGCTCTCACAATCCAGGAGAAACTAGAGCCAGCACCTTACCTACGGCGGTGCTCACAGCTTCAGGGAAGACGCCAAATCATGGCACGAAGGTACATAACCCCAGGTCTTTGGTTTAAATTTGCTGTGTGTGACTGATTTAAAGAGATTTGTACTGTTTCTCATAGGTAGGCTTTTGCTTTCTCGTTTGTACATAGTTGTTTGAATTATCTTGGTTAATTTCCTTTCAAATGTTTTTGTTTTATTTTAAAACTGTGAACGTTGGCTGGGTACAGTGGCTCACATCTATAATCCCAGCACTAAGGGAGGGCAAAGCAAGTAGAACATTTGAGGTCAGGAGTTCAAGGCCAGCCTGGCCAACATGGTGGGACCCCCGTCTCTACCCAAAATAGAAAAATGAGCTGGGCATGGTGGTGTGCATCTGTAGTCCCAGCTACATGGGAGGCTAAAGCAGGAGAATTGCTTCAACCCAGCAGGCTGAGGTTGCAGTGAGCCGAGATCATGCCACTACACTCCAGTCTGGGTAACAAAATGAGACTCCATCTCAAAAAAA
>NW_016107985.1:10684-15551 GCF_001604975.1 Cebus imitator | reverse complement strand
AGGTCCTTGCTATTGTAAACAGTGCTGCAATGAACATTCGTGTACACGTGTCCTTATAGTAGAACGATTTGTAATCCTTTGGATATATACCCAGTAATGGGATTGCTGGTTACATATTACAGTTTTATATTTCCTAAAAATACAAAAAGCAAAATAAGCAGAAAAGAAGCATACTGTGTTCAGACCTAAGCACTCCGATACCTAGTTTCCCTCATAAGCAGCAGAGCATGTGGGTAGAGAGCACGGGCACAGAGTTAGTTTGGTTCACCTGTGGAGGCCTCTGTAGTTCATTTAACCTCTCAGAGCCTTTAGTGTCCTTCTGTTTTAGATGAGGATGATGAGAGCCTCTTAAGATTTTTGTGGCAATGTAATGAGCTAGCCTGTGTAAAATTACATAAAAGTCTGGGCCAGAGTAAGTGCTCAACTGCTATCATTACCTAGGGGCAGACCAGGGACTGAGGTGAAGGTATCCTCGGGAGAGTAAGCTAATCAGCCGCTTTGGAATATGCCCCCAGCTCCCACAAAGGAAGATTTAGTCACTGTCCTGGGTTGACAAATGTTGTGTCCCCACCCCCAAATTCGTGTTCACCTGGAACCTCAGAATGTGATCTCATTTGGAAATACGATCTTTGTAGATGTAATTAGTCCATTTAAAGTGAGGTCAGGCTGGGCATAGTGGCTCCTGCCTGTAGTCTCGGCACTTTGGGAGGCCGAGGCAGGCAGATTGCTTGAGCCCAGGAGTTCAAGACCAGCCTGGGCAACATGGCAAAACTCCATCCCTACCAACAATACAAAAATTATATCCTGATGTGGTGGCGTGCACCTGTAGTCTCAGGTATTCACGGGGCTGAGGTGGGAGAATCGCTTCAGCCCTGGAGGTCAAGGCTATAGTGAGCTGTGATCCATGCACTCCAGCCCGGGTGACAGAGAGAGACCCCCGTCTCAAAAAACAAAACCAAACAAAAACTGGTATCACTGGATTACTGGATTAGAGAGGGTCAATTCAATTCCTGGTATCCTTATACAAAGAGGGAGAAAGTGGACACAGACACACAGGGAAGGGAACACCATGTGAAGACCCAGACAGAGAGGAGGACCGGATGAAGACAGAGGCAGAGTTTGCAGTTATGCCTCTACACAGCAAGGAATACCAGGGGTTGCTGGCCCCTGCTGGAAGTGGGGGGAGACAGGGGCTCTCCCCCAGAGTCTTCAAAGAAAGCTTACTGCTGCCAGCACCTTGATTTTGGACTTTAGCCTCCAGAACTGTGAGACAATTTATATTGTTCTAAGTCACCCAGTTTGTGGTAATTTTGTTACAGCAGTCCTAGCAAACAAATAGTCATTTAACAGAGACCACAGTGCATTGAGCGGGCCTTCTTCCCTGCCTTCAGCTAAAGCCTCTTGCTTTCTTTAGCAGGAAACTTTAGCATGAATGAGATTAAGAGAACAAGACTTTAGGTTTGGAAAAATGAGCTGTCGCTGATACTTTTAGATTGTCAGGCATGCGAGCAGATTGAGGAGGATCTTAGAACGTGCTTTAGTTACTGTTGAATTCAGAAATGTTGCAGTTGCAGCAGCAGCACTGACAAAACCTTTCCCTGTGACTTTTTTTTTTTTTTTTTTTTTTTTTTTTTTTTTTTTTTTTTTTTTTGCCAGAGTCTCACTGTTGCCCAGGCTGAAGTGCAGTGGCACAATCACGGCTCACTGCAGCCTTCCACTTCAGCCATCGGAGTAGCTGGGACTACAGGCATGTGGCACCATGCCTGGCTAATTTTTAAATTTTTTGTAGAGATGAGATCAAACTATGTTCCCCAGGCTGGTGTTAAACTCCTGGAGTCAAGCAATCCTCCTGTCTTGGCCTCCCAGGGAGCTGGAATTACAGGTGTGAGCCACCACACCCAGTCCCTGTGACTCTTTTTTTTTTTTTTTTTTTTGAGATGGAGTCTCGCTTTGTCGCCAGGCTGCAGTGCAGTGGCGCCATCTCAGTTCACTGCAACCTCCACTTCCTGGGTTCAAGTGATTCTCCTGCCTCAGCCTCCTAAGTAGCTGGGACTACAGGCATGCACCACCACACCCAGCTAATTTTTGTATTTTCAGAGAGATGGGGTTTCACCATGTTGGCCAGGATGGTCTTGATCTCCTGGCCTCGTGGTCTGCCTTGGCCTCCCAAAGTGTTGGGATTACAAGCGTGAGCCACTGTGCCCGGCCCCCTGTGACTTCTAAGTCTATGTAGCACTGTTCACTTAGGGTATTTTACAGTGCAAAATGCTCATCAACAGAAAACAAGTGAGAAACCAGCATCACTTAGTGTGGTGCAGAGGTGCCAGCCACACCAGTCCTCCTTCATTAGACCCTGTGCTTGGCCTTCAGGGCACGTATGCTGGCCCAAGAAGCAGCTGTACCCTACCACAGCATCCTAGCTGGACTCTACCCACAGTGTCTGTTCGTTAATTTATTTGCTTACTACACATCTATATCTGTCTTAAACTAATCAATTGGAGTGACAACCACAAAAAGCTTTTTCTTGATCTTGCAGTCGTAGGTACTGCCATTTAGCCAACGACCTTTCCGCATTCAAATTTCCATTTCTTTATTTAGCATAGATAGACGGAGATCATTTATGTGCTGGATGCCGTACAGGCTGGGAATAACAGCAGATACTTAGCCGTCTGTTAGGCATTGAGCTGAAGAACAGCAGATACTTAGCACTCTGTTAGGCACCGTGCTGAAGGATTTGCATATATTATCCCTTCCAATCTTCACAACCCCACTACATAGGTAATAGGAAATGTTCTATTGTACAGATGAGGAAGCCGGCACAGTGATGGCAAGTGACAGGTTCAAAGTCAGAGAGCTAGACCAGCTCAAAGCCTGTGTTCTTCACCACTGAGACCTGTGTGTCTTAGAGTAAGATACAATTCCACCCTCCAAAGAGCCCCACCTGGAAACTTCCCAGCACTTTTACCTACAAGCTTTGATCCTAGCCAGAAGACCTTAGCTTTAGTTTCTTTGTCTATAAAATATGGAATCCAATACTCTCAGCTTTCTAGAACTGTTGCTGAATAAGCAAAGTGCCTGAGTGGTAAGCTGAGCACTCCAAGGTGTCTGTTGAACGGAAGTGACAGCCATTTGTATTAGCTGATTCCAAATATGTATTCATTTATTGTCATGGAATCAGGTGTGTTCAGTTCAGTTTTGTGGGTTCAAGGTCATGATACCCCTTTCTGTCCTCTCTGCTACATACTGGGAAAAAGGGGCCTCGAAAGGGCGGCCTCCCCTACTGCAGAAGGTTGTGATAGGCTAAGACCACGTAGATGAGAACAGAGCTAAGATTCCTTTTCATCTTTCTTAGACCAAATGCAACCTGCAAATGAACCGACCACAGACAGATATCTTCACAAGCTCATGAAGACTCCAAACAGTACCTTTCAGAGGTGGCTGTTACAGGCTGAGTCGTGTTCTCCCCACCAAAATTCCTATGTTGAAGTCCTAACCTTCCAGTCCCTTAGAATGTGACTATATTTGGAGATGGGGTCTTTAAAGAAGTAATTCCATTAAAATGAGATGAATGGGGTGAGCCCTGATCCAGTATGACTGTTGGCCTTCTAAGAAGAGGAAATTTGGCTGGGTGCGATGGCTCACCCCTGTAATCCCAGACCTTTGGGAGGCTGAGGCGGGCGGATCACCTCAGGTCAGGAGTTTGTGATCAGCCTGGGCAACTTGGTAAAACTCTGTCCCTATTAAAAACACAGTAATTAGCCAGGCGTGGTGGTGGGTGCCTGTAATCCCAGCTACTCAGGAGGCTGAGGCAGGAGAATTGCTTGAATCCAGGAGGCAGAGGTTGCAGTGAGCCCAAATCAGGCCATTGCATTCCAGGCTGGGTGACAAGAGTGAGACTCCATCTCAAAAAGAAATTTGAATACAAACATACATGGAAAGAAGATGTGAATACACCTGGGAAAGATGGCCATGTCAAGCTAAAGAGAGGCTTGAACAGATCCTGTTTTTTTTTTTTTTTTTTCTTTTGGGATGGAGTTTCGCTCTTGTTACCCAGGCTGGAGTGCAATGGCGGGATCTCGGCTCACCGCAACTTCCGCCTCCTGGGTTCAGGCAATTCTTCTGCCTCAGCCTCCCGAGTAGCTGGGATTACAGGCACGTGCCACCATGCCCAGCTAATTTGTGTTTTTTAGTAGAGACGGGGTTTCACCGTGTTGACCAGGATGGTCTCGATCTCTGGACCTCGTGATCTACCCGCCTCGGCCTCCCAAAGTGCTGGGATTACAGGCTTGAGCCACCGCGCCCAGCCAACAGATCCTGCTTTTTGCGGTCTTGGAAGGAACCGGACCCTCAGACCCCTTGCTCTGAGGCCCATCCTGCAGAACTGTCAGGCATACACTGCTGTGAGGCCACCCAGTGTGGTGCTTTGTTGCTGCAGCCCTAGAAACCGAATACAGTGGCTTGCACATTCACGGGAAACTCTTTAGGCTCCAAAAGGTGGCGAGGGTGAAGATTTTGTGGTTTAATCAAAGTCTTTAGGGATATCCACACAAAAAGGCCTGAACTACAGTATGACAATCAGTGAAGACTAAGATTTATAAATTGTTTAACTCCCAAAGGGTATTGTGGAATTACCTTCATTGAAAGTTTCTAGCCGGGCGCGGTGGCTCACGCCTGTAATCCCAGCACTTTGGGAGGCCGAGGCAGGTGGATCATGAGGTCAAGAGATCGAGACCATCCCGGTCAACATGGTGAAACCCCGTTTCTACTAAAAATACAAAAAATTAGCTGGGCATGGTGGCGCGTGCCTGTAGTCCCAGCTACTCGGGAGGCTGAGGCAGGAGAATTGCCTGAACCCAGGAGGCGGAGG
>NW_016107985.1:9221-10589 GCF_001604975.1 Cebus imitator | reverse complement strand
AAAAAAAAAAAAAAAAAAGAAAAAGTTTCTAAACATCGATCAGACTCGCCCTTACTTTTTAGGGAGGAAATCTCTATAGAGTGAGTTTTGGAGTAGCTGTTACAAAGGAAGAGGCTTGATTTTTAGGCCTTTCTGTGCTGGTATTGGTCAGGATAGGCTAGGTTATGCTGTAGAAACTTACAAACTAAAAATTTCAGTGTTTAAAATGACAAAGATGTTTTTGCTTTTTTGTTTTTGAGACAGCCTTGCTCTGTTACTCAGGCTACAGTGACGTGGCATGATCTCAGCTCACTGCAACCTCTGCTTCTGAGGTTCGAGTGATCCTCCCATCTCAGCCTCCCCAGTAGCTGGGACTGTAGGTGCACACCACCACACGCGGCTAGTGTGTTTGTTGTTGTTTGGTAGAGATGGGTTTTACTGTGTTGCCCAAGCTGGTCTTGAACTTCTGAGCTCAAACAATCCATCCTCCTTAGCCTCCCGCAGTGCTGGGATTACAGGGGGAGCCACCGAGTCTGGCCTGCTGGGATTTTGCTCATCCCACTTGTCCGTCAGGGGTTGGCTGGAGGCTCTGCTTTGCATCCTTCCTGCAGGTCCCAGGCTAATGGAGCAGCCACTCTCCAGAACATTCCCAGGCATCATAAAGGGAAAGGGAGCTCTGGAGGATCTCACACTGACAATTACATGCACAGGCTCAGAAGTGACACATGTCACTTCTCATGATTTGTTGGTCAGAACTAGTCATTCAGTCTCTACCAACTACAAGGGGGACAGGAAGTGCAGCCCTACCCTGTCCCCAGAGTAGGAGAGAGCTAGAATACTTGGCGAACATCACCAGTGTCTGTAACAGTCTACCCATCCGGTATCCAAATATTCAATTCACGCCTTCTTCAACACACACAATATACCCATCCCGCTCCCATTTCCCAGGGAGCCCAAGCATCCCATCCAGTTTCAGTATTAAGCTCAGAGTTTCCGATCTCATGACAGTCTCTACTTGAGTGAATGAGGCACAGTCGCATTGATCTGGAGTATGGCTCCTCTTGATTTTGAAATCAGTGAACTAGAAAAATGAGCTAGTCTTGTTCTCCTCTCTCTAAAAATACAATTGTTGAATAAGGCTGGAATAACCACATTGAATGCTCTCAGTGGAAAAGAGAAGTGGGAGATACACAGCATTCGCTGGTCCATAGCAATCCTGTGGTAGAATAAGGGTGGGCAGATATTCTGAGGCCCTCACTCCTGCAGAAAGGGTATGTTTCTTGAATTGGTCCTGATTCAGCTACCGTGAGTAGTTCCCTTTCTCTGGTTTCCATGGCCATTGGTTCTGCTTGCTTGCTTACTTGCTTGCTTTTTTTTTTTTTTTTTTTT
>NW_016107985.1:0-8671 GCF_001604975.1 Cebus imitator | reverse complement strand
TTTTTTTTTAGTAGAGACAGGGTTTCACCGTGCTGGTCAGGATGATCTTGATATCTTGACCTCGTGATCCGCCCACCTCAGACTCCCAAAGTGCTGGGATTATAGACATAAGCCACCAAGTCTAGATTATGTTTTTTTCTTTACTTTCCTGGATATCTGAAGAGGGCATTAGTGAGATGGTCTCTGTTATGTATTCTGATATATATGTCATATATTGAAAGAATACACACACGTGCACGCGCACACACACGTTTTTATCCACATTTCTTGGGTCATAACTCCCATAACCTTTGTTATGTTATGCTACTTGAGGCCTCAGGAAACAATCTCTCTGACTTTCCCTGCTCTCCTTTCACTTGCTCGTTTACTTTCCAAGGCAGGAATCTCCCCCTACCTTTCTGTCTTGGAGCTGGCCGTAAAGAAGTTCTCTCACCTATCTTGTCTGATTATAGGTCATAAGATGTCAAGCAAGGGTCCTTCCCCATACCCGGGATGAAGGAATGCTGCACACAGAGGCCGAGGAGAGTCTGAACAGACGGGCCTTGCTGAGTTTCCCCGCTCAGTCTATTCGTGATTGCTAGATCATGCCCTTTTTGTCCAGCCATTTCCACATGGCTGTCCATCTTTCAGTCATGCCTATCAAATGAAGTCTCTGTAAAAGGCCCAAGAGGATGGATTCTCCACACTTCTCTCCGAGTATGGAGAGCTTCTGGAGAGCTGAACACATGGAGGTCCCTGGAGGGTGGTGTGCCTAGTGTGAGCATGGAAGCTCCACACCCCTTCCATCCATCTCCATGTATCTCTCTAACTGTATCCTTTGTAATATATATTAACATATATTTTTATGTGTATATATTTATATGTAATTATATATCACATATATATTTTATATATGTAAGATATATATATATTTTGAGATGGTGTCTCGTTCAGTCACCCAGGCTAGAGAGCAGTGGCGTAAACTCTCCTGCCTTAGCCTCCTGATTACAGGCAGGCTCACTATGCCTAACTAATTTTTTTGTACTTTCAGTAGAGACAGGGTTTCACCATGTTGGCCAGGCTGGTCTTGAACTCTTGACCTCAGGCGATCCACCTGCCTTGGCCTGTAAAACTGCTGGGATTACAGGCATGAGCCACTGTAACTGGCCTGTAATATTCTTTTTAATAAACCAGTAAACATAAACGTTTCCCTGAGTTCTATGAGCCATCCTAGCAAATTAAACTCAGAGGAGGTTGTGAGATCCACAGTTTACAGCTAGTTGGTCAGAGAGATGTAATACAACCTTAGGCTTACAATTGGCATCAGAATTGGGGACAGTCTTGTGAGACTGAGCCCTGGGCATGTGGTGTCTGACACTGTCTCCAGGTAGAAAGTGTTGGAGCTGAACTGGATTGGAAGACACCCAAATGATGTCACTGCGTATTGATTCTTGATTGGTGTGTACGGAAAGACCCCTACACATCTCGCCACAGAAATCCTCAGTGTTGATTAATGTGGGATGAGAGTAAAGACAGTTTGTGATTTGACCTCACAACCTCCTGAACAGCATTCTCAGACTGCTTGCTGCTCCAAAGTGATGGTAGGGGCTGGGGAGGACTAAGTTAAATAAGGACCTGGGAAAGAAACGGGAAAATGGCGAGAAGTTGGCCAACAGGCACCAAGCTACCATTAGATAGAAGTAAGTTCTGGTGTTCTGCGACAGTCGGGTGATGATAGTTAACAGTGAGGTATTCTGTATTATAAAACAGCTAAAATAGAGGCTTTAGCATGTTCTTGCCTCAAAGAATTAAGTGCATGAGGTGACACATTAAATACCCTGATTCGATCATTATACATTATACAATATATAATATCAGAACATCAAATTGTATCCCATAAATATCTATAATTACAAGATGTCATCAAGGAGGATCATTTAAAATCTCCAGCAGTCAGACGTTTTTATGCTGGACTAGTGATTCCTTTAAAAACATGGTTAACTTCTTGTCTATTTTAGTCTAGTCAGTACGGAGGCTCTGTCTTTGATGCTAATCCACCATGTTGACTTCTTCAGTGCTAGTCCCAGGAATGCCTGGAAGATTTCTACTTTGTTGTACCTAAATCCTGCCCTTAGATTGTTTATGTAAACAACAATGTTATGTAAATACATACTTACCATAAATCCTGCCCTTAGGCAAATTCCCTCTAGTATCTAAGCCCTGAGTCTGGGGTGGGGTAACCCCACGGACAGAGGGGATCCACCATCTCTTTGAGCAGCCTGAGGCATGGCTTCTGTTTTTAAGGGCCTATTACACGTGTTTGCTGCTGCTGTTGTTTTCTGAGAAACTGGATTTGTTACCACTTCCTTTGGTCTCTCAACTTCCTCAGACTTCAAGGGTAGGTTTGCATAGACCTGCTTGGTACAGAACATTTTCAAATTTCAAAACTTATATTTTAAATGGACATCTTGGGATACAATTTGATGTTTTGATATTATATAATGTACAATGATCAAATCGGGGTATTTAATGTGTTACCTCATGCACTTATTTCTTCGTGGTGAGAACATGCAAAAGCCTCTGTTTTAGCTGTTTTATAATACACAATACCCACTGTAGGTCATAGTCACCAGACTGTAACAGAACACTGGAATTTCTATCTTTGTCTTTTTTTTTCTTTTTCTAGAGCTTGCTTCTGTCTAATGGTAACTTGGTGTGTGCTGGCCAATTGCTCCCCATTTTCCCCTTTCCTTCTCCCGTCCCCAGTCCTTACTTCACTTAACATAACGTCCTACAGGTCCATGCATATTGTCACAAATGACAGACCTGATCCTTTTTTGTGGTGGAATAGTATTACACTCTGTATAATGCTACATTTTTTCATTTGTTGGTTGTTGGTCACTTCGGTTGATTCCTTAGTTTGGCTGTTGTGACTAGTCTTGCAGTAAACGTGGATGACAGCCCTCTCTCCGACAAACGGGATTTTATTTCCTTTAGCTCTCTGGTAGTGAGGTTGCTAGATCATATGGTAGCTCTATTTTTAATGTTTTGTGGAACGTCTGGACTATTTTCCACTCTACTAAAATACAGTCCCACCAACACTGTGTTAGCGTTCCCTTTTCTCCACATCCTTGACAATTGTTTTCTTTTGTCTTTTTTATTGTAAGTCATTGTAATTAGAGTGAGGTGTATCTCACTGGTTTTGATTTGCATGTCCCTGATAATTAGTGATGTTGAAAATTTTTTCCTGTGTCTCTAGCCATTTGTGTGTTTTAAAAAATGTCTATTCAGATCTTTTGCCCATTTTAAAATCAGGTTATTGTTATTTTTGAGGCAGAGTCTCACTCTGTCACCCAGGCTGGAGTGCAGTGGATTGATTTCAGCTTACTGCAACCTCCGCCTCCTGGGTTCAAGTGATTCTCCTGCCTCAGCCTCCTGAGTAGCTGGGATTACAGGCGCGTGCCACCACACCTGGCTAATTTTTTGTATTTTTATTAGAGATGGGGGTTTTCACCTTGTTAGCCAAGATGGTCTCAATCTCCTGACCTTGTGATCTGCCTGCCTCGGCCCCCAAAGTGCTGGGATTACAGGCTTTTTTTTTTTTTTTTTTTTGACGGAGGAGACTCCTGAATCCTTACCCAGATGGGAAGAGGATTGTCAAAGATTAAGAAATCCCAACACTTTGGGAGGTTGAGGTAGGTGGATCACCTGAGGTCAGGAGTTCAAGACCAGCCTGGCCTTTCAACATGGTGAAACTCCGTCTCTACCCCTTAAAAAAAAAAAAAAAAAAAAAAAAAAAGTATTAGCCGTACGTGATGGCGGGCATCTGTAGTCCCAGCTACTAGGGAGGCTGAGACAGGAGAATTGCTCAAACCGGGGAGGTGGAAGTTGCAGTGAGCCAAGATCATGCCACTGTACTCCAGCTAGGGAGATAGAGTGAGACTCCATCTCAAAAAAATAAAAAAATAAAAAATAAAAAAAAAACAGAGAAAAACATACTCATCGACAATGGGGTCATGTCAAGAAGGCGATGCCTCTCATCCAGATCATCAGGCCTTCATGGGGTTGTCTCTAGAAATCCAAATGTTTCCTCTGGAGGCTGTCATGGAATGAGACCTCAACTAGAATGTGGAGGACCTGGGTTCACTTCTCTGGGCTTTAATTTTCTTTTATTTTTCTTTAATCTTTTTCTTATTTTTTGAGACAGAGTCTCAGTCTGTCGGCCAGGCTGGAGTGCAGTGAGGCAATTTTGGCTCACTACCACCTCCGCCTCCTGGGTTCCAGCGATTCTCATGCCTCAGCCTCCCGAGAATCTCGAATTACAGTTGCCTGCCACCACACCCAGCTAATTTTTTATATTTTAAGTAGAGACTGGGTTTTGCCATGTTGGCCAGGCTGGTCTCGATCTCCTGACCTCAGATGATCTGCCCGCCTCGGCCTCCCAAAGTACTGGGATTACAGGTGTGAGCCACTGCTTCTGGCCTGATTTTCTTATATTTAAGACAGGAATAAATATGATACTTGTACCAGTTGAGTCTTTAGGAGCAGATAGATGAGAAAAATCAATCCACACCATTTGGCTTTCTAAAAGTTCAACATCTACAGTCTATAGATAGAGGCATTCTTAATCCTCAGTTTTTCTTTTTAAATTTTATTTTACTTTAAATTCTGAGATACATAGGCAGAACCTTCAGGTTTGTTACATAGCTATACATGTGCCATGGTGGTTTGCTGCACTTTTCATGCTGTCATCTAGGTTTTTAAGCCCCCATGCATTACGTATTTGTCCTAATGCTCTCCCTCCCCTTCCCCTCACCCCCCAGCAGGCCCCAGTGTGTAATGTTCCCCTCCTTGTGTCCATGTGTTGTCATTGTTCAACTCCTACTTATGAGTAAGAACATGTGGTATTTGGTTTCCTGTTCCTGTGTTAGTTTGCTGAGAATGATGGTTTCCAGCTTCATCCATGTCCCTGCAAAGGACATGACCTTATTCATTTTTATGGCTGCATAGTATTCCATGGTGTATATGTACATTTTCTTTAACCAATCTATCATTGATGGGCATTTGGATTGGCTTCAAGTCTTTGCTATTGTAAATAGTGCTGTATGAAACATAAATGTGCATGTGTCTTTCTAATAGAATGATTTCTAATCCTTTGGATATATGCGTAGTATTGGGATTGCTGGGTCAAATGGTATTTCTGGCTCTGGATCCTTGAGGAATTGCCACCCTGTCTTCCACATGGTGAAACTAATTTATACACCCATCCACAGTGTAAAAGCGTTCCTATTTCTCCACATCCTCAGCAACATCTGTTGTTTCCTGAGTTTTTAATGATTGCCATTCTAACTGGCATGAGATGGTATCTCATTGTGGTTTTGATTTGCATTTCTCTGACCAGTGATGATGAGTTTGCTTTCATACATTTCTTGGCCATATAAATGTCTTTTTTGAGAAGTGTTTGTTCATAGTCTTTGCTTGTTTTTTGATGGGGTTATTTTTTTCTTGTAAATTTAAGCTCCTTATAGATTCTGGGTGTTAGACCTTTGTCTGATAGATAGATTGCAAATATGTTCTCCCATTCTGTAGGTTACCTGTTGACTCTTGATAGTTTCTTTTGCTGTGCAGAAACTTTTTAGTTTAATTAGATCCCATTTATCAAAATGGGTTTGTTGCCATTGCTTTTGGTGTTTTAGTCATGACGTCTTTGCCCGTGCCCATGTCCTGAATGGTATTGCTTTGGTTTCTTCTAGGGTTTTTATGGTTTTAGGTTTTATGTTTAAGTCTTTAATCCATCTTGAGTTAATTTTTGTATAAGGTATAAAGAAGGGGTCCAGTTTCTGTTTTCTGCATATGACTAGCCAGTTTTCCCAGCACCATTTATTAAATAGGAAATCCTTTCCCCATTGCTGCTGCTTGTCAGGTTTGTCAAAGATCATATAGTTGTAGATGTGTTGTGTTGTTTTCTGAGGCCTCTGTTCTGTTCCACTGGTCTATATATCTGTTTTGGTACCTGTACCACGCTGTTTTGGTTTCTATAGCTTTATAGCATAGTTTGAAGTCAGGTAGTGTGATGCCTCCAGCTTTGTTCTTTTTGCCGAGAATTGTCTTGGCTATGCGGGCTTTTCTTTGGTTTCATATGAAATTTAAAGTAGTTTTATGTAATTCTGTGAAGAAAATTGATAATAGCTTGATGGGAATAGCACTGAATCTATAAATTACTTTGGGCAGCATGGCCGTTTTCATGGTATTGATTGTTCCTATCCATGAGCATGGAATGTTTTTCCATTTGTTTGTGTCCTCTCTTGTTTCCTTGAACAGTGGTTTGTAGTTCTCCTTGAAGAGGTTCTTCACATTCCTTGTAAGCTGTATTCATAGGTATTTTATTCTCTTTGTAGCAATTGTGAATGGGAAGCTCACTCATGATTTGGCTCTCTGCTTGTCTATTATTGGTGTATAGCAATGCTTGTGCTTTTTGCACATTAATTTTGTATCCTGAGACTTTGCTGAAGTTGTTTATCAGCTTAAGAAGTTTTTGGGCTGAGACAATGGGATTTTCTAAATAGACAATCATGTCATCAGCAAACAGACAATTTAACTTCCTCTCTTTGTATTTGAATACGCTTTATTTCTCTTGCCTGATTGCCTTGGCCAGAACTTCCAATACTATGTTGAATAGGAGTGGTGAGAGAGGGCATCCTTGTCTTGTACTGGATTTCAAAGGGAATGCTTCTGGCTTTTGTCCATTTGGTCAGATACTGGCTGTGGGTTTGTCATAAATAGCTCTTATTATTTTGAGAGATATTCCATCAAGACCTAGTTTGAGTTTTTAGCATGAAACGTTGTTGGATTTTCTCGAAGGCCTTTTCTGCATCTATGGAGATAATGATGTGGTTTTTGTCATTATTTCTGTTTATGTGATGGATTATGTTTATTGATTTGCGTATGTTGAACCAGTCTTGCATCCCAGGGATGAAGCTGAACTTGATCGTGGTGGATAAGCTTTTTGATGTGTTGCTGGATTTGGTTTGCCAGTATTTTATTGAGGATTTTTTTGCATCAGTGTTCATCAGTGATACTGGCCTGAAACTTTCTTTTTTTGTCTCTGCCTGGTTTTGGTATCAGGATGATGCTGGCCTCATAAAATGAATTAGGGAGGAGTCCGTTCTCTTTTTCTATTGTTTGCAATAGTTTCAGAAGGAATGGTATCGGCTCCTTTTTGTACCTCTGATAGAATTTGGCTGTGAATCCATCTGTTCTTGGGCTTTTTTTGGTTGGTAGGCTATTAATTACTGCCTCAATTTCAGAACTTGTTAATGGTTTATTAAGGGATTCAACTTCTTGGTTTTTGTATTGGGAGGGTGTATGTGTCCAGGAATTTATCAATTTCTTCTAGGTTTTCTAGTTTATTTGCTAGAGGTGTTTATACCATTCTCTGATGGCAGTTTGTATTTCAATGGGATCAGTGGTGATATCCCCCTTATCATTTTTTATTGTGATTATTTGATTCTACTCTCTTCTTTATTAGCCTGGTTAGTGGTGTATTTATTTTGTTAATTTTTTTCAAAAAACCAGCTCCTAGATTTATTTATTTCTTTATTATTATTTTTTTAATTTGAAGAGTTTTTTGTGTCTCTTTCTGCTTCAGTTCTGGTCTGATCTTAGTTATTTCTTGTGGTCTGCTAGCTTTTGAGTTTGTTTGCTCTTGCTTCTCTGGTTATTTTACTTGTGATGTTAGGGTGTTAATTTTAGATCTTTCCTGCTTTCTCCTGTGGGCATTTAATGCTATAAATTTTCCTTTTAACACTGCTTTAGCTGTGTCCCAGAGATTCTGGTACATTCTCTCTTCGTTTTCACTGGTTTCAAAGAACTTCTTTATTTCTCCTTTAATTTTGTTATTTACCCAGTAGTCATTCAGGAGCAGGTTGTTCAGTTTCCATGTAGTTGTGTGGTTTTGAGTGAGTTTCTTTCTTTTCTTCTTTCTTTTTTTGACTACTGCTCTTTCAGTGGCTTCTAAATGAGTGAGTTTCTTAATTCTGCATTCTACTTTGATTGCACTGTGGCCTGAGAGACTGTTTATGATTTATGTTGTTTTGCATTTGCTGAGGACTGTTTTACTTCCAATTATGTGGTCTCTCAGAATAAGTGTGATGTGGTGCTGAGGAGAATGTATATTCTCTTGATTTGGGGTGGAGAGTTCTGTTGGTGTCTATTAGGTCTGCTAGGTCTAAAGCTAATTTCAAGTCCTGAATATCCTTGTTAATTTTCTGTCTCATTGATCTAATATTGACAGTGAGGTTTTAAAGTCTCCCACTACTGGCCGGGTGTGGTGCCTCATGCCTGTAATCCCAGCACTCTGGGATGCCAAGGCATGTGGATCACCTGAGGTCAGGAGTTCAAGACCAGCCTAGCCAACATGGACAAGAGCCAGACTTAGTCTCAGAAAAAAAAAAAAAAATCTCCCACTGTTATTGTATGGGAATCTAAGTCTCTTTGTAAGTCTCTAAGAGCTTGTTTATGAATCTGGGTGCTCCTGTATTTGATGCATATATATTTAGGAGAGTTAAATCTTGTTGCATTGATTCCTTGACCATTATGTAATGCCTTTCTTTGTCTTTTTTGATCCTTGTTGGTTTAAAAATCTGTTTTATCAGAGACTAGGATTGCAACCTCTGATTTTTTTTTTTTTTTT
>NW_016107984.1:724776-737827 GCF_001604975.1 Cebus imitator | reverse complement strand
ATAGGCTTTTTAAAGCACTAGTTTTTCACCATTTTTGCAAGACACACAAAATTGGTTGACATTCATAAGCATGACAGACATATTCGCATAAGGTGTACCCAAGGTTCAGCCATTGGCCAACCAACAGTAACCCCATCCCATTCAGTTCTATTCAGGAAAATACATGATTGTGCAAGTGAGGTAGAGTGAAAGATATTATTGGGGTAACCTTGGGTCCACATTAGTTTACTTTTTATGTGAACTAATGAAAAACTTTAATTCTTTTAAAGTTTTATTAGAAACCAATTCCCTGTGACGCTCCTGCAACTTACTGCAACATACCGCTGTGTTGTAGCAAACAGTTAAGCAGCAATGTTGTGAAGGATTGCTGTGGTAGCCGGTATGAACTGCCTGTCGTATTATTTGGAGGATAAGCAGCTTTTCTCTATCCCCACCTCGGAAAGAGCTTAAAGTCTGGAGGAAGGAATTTCATTTCACCATAAGGCAGGATTTCTTATCAACAGCAACAATAATAATAACTACTATTTATTGAGTGCCAACTATTTCTAAGAACTATGTGATGTGCACATATAGAGAATACATATATAAAATGCTCATACAGATATCATATATATGCTGTCATTGATGTATCCCATCCTTGAACCTTCAAGTATGAAACTGAGGCTCAGAGAGGTTAAGTGATTTGTCTGGCCTTAAGAATTGTCAAATGCTGGCATTGGTCATTTTAGGGTTAAAATTCTAATCAGAAGCTTGTGAAACTGAGATCAGTGGCCTGGAAGGTTGATGATTATTTTTAGTTATAAACTAAGCAGATAACTCGCAGAAAGAGATGTTGACATCAGTTCCTGAGTCGTATGTAAGTTTAAACAAACTATGAAGGCGAGGTCTTTGGAACCCTGGTTAGTGATTGCTTAACAAGAGTGCAGTGATGACGATGACAGTGACGACAGTGACAGTAAATAGTGATGCCTGCCACATAGGGTGTTGGAGGAGTGAGACGTGATGCATGACACATTATTAGCACAAATACATGTAGGCATTATTATCAATTAATTTTATTACTATTGAGAAATCACTACTGACCCACAGCATGAAGTACTGGGTGACTCTAATACAATTTTTATTTTTCTAATTCTTTGGAAGAATGGGCATTGTTCTCTGGACCATGATATCTCTAAAGATATGTCCTGAGGAATAAATGTCATCTTAAGAAGGCTAGTGCTCAAGCTCTTGTTCCTTTTATAATTAAAAATTCAAAGCGAACTTTTTATAGAAGTACAGTGCTAAATGACAGCCTAGCCCCAAGGACCACTTGGTTAATTAGCGCCCTTGCATTCCACGATTTCCTGATGCCCGCTGCCACTTGTTGTCAGCTCTTTGAAACTGCAGAAATTTGCCTCTGCAGGTGTGGAGAGCCTGTTTGAATTATATAGGGTACATGAGAGAGCAAATTATTGAGGTAATAGAGCTGAAAATGTGGGCAATTAGAATTTTTCATAGCAAGATTGTTCATTGTGAAGCCAATTCATGATTATATGCGTGCGTCTTGCTCCAGATACTCCGCTACACAATAAACTTCTTTGCTGGGATGAATATGCATGTGGGCTAATTTAATCAATATACTTGTGAACGTTGACAGTAGTGCTGTCTGACAGAACTCATCCTTTGAAATGCTGGCTGAGTTAATGTGTGCAGTATAGATATGGGCCAAGATTCATAATTTGTGTTAAAAGAAGATTGTTTTGAGAAGACACCACACTACCTGGTGGGAAACCGAAAAGCCTGCATGATGAAAGGCAAAAGACAGAGGGATTATTGTCCTCCTCCTTGTTGGACAGAAAACTCAAATTCGTGAAACTAAACTGCATCCTTTTGGAGAATTTGCAAGGCATGGACTGAATTTTTCCTCATGGATTCATTTGAATTCTGGAAATTGACTAAAAGGGGGGATGGAGATGGCTTTGTGCATTGTTGGATTAAATGGAGGGCTGAGGAAGTGCCCTGCTCCAATCTGCAAGTACTTGCCTTCTGGGAATATCAACACGTGTGATCAGATCACATTCAGAGTAGGGGAATTGTAGTCATTTCCTAAAGAGCGCTTGCAACTGAAATTGTCATCTGAGATGAGAGAACCATGCAGGAGGGAGCCTAGGAGAATAACTTAACCAATCAGAATACCAATTTGCTATCCAGAAACGATGAGATTCCCAGTGAAGCTTGTTTCAATTAATTCTGATGCTTTAGCCCACTGGAACTAAGCACAGGACACCGTGGGGACAAAGATCTAAGTGAATGGCCCCCTGTTTGGAAATACAAGTCAATCTACAGTGAGTCCATTTGTCCTAAGCTTCTTGGCCTCCACAGATCTCGTGACTGTCTCAGCTCAAGCATCCTCCAGACCTGAAAGCCCCTAGGAGCTGAAGCCTGGCTGAGGCCATCAGTCTTGTATCACAGAGACACCAAACTCCTGGGTCTGGACAACAACTGCTCCCCACCTGCACCCCTGCCGTCACCCCCGCCAGGCCATGAGCCATTCCACGGGTGGAAGTGCTGGGGCCAGCATGGTACTTCCAAGGCCACCCCCGTCATGAGCAGACCTCCATGCCACACAGACATTGCAGTCACAGCCTTAAACATCATTACTTCACTTCTCGTTAGTAATCCACTGTGAGTCCGGGCCGACTGGACGGGCGTACTACACCATTTTCATTTTGTCCAGATGCAGTCTGACTCGGTGTTCCCAATATGCCCTGCCCAGGGCCTTCCTGTTCTTACAAAAGACTAAAGAGACATGCTTGATCTCCCCTATTTTTACGATAGAATCAAGATAACTCTTGAAAGGCCCAAGATTAGCATCAGGTAGTTTTGATGCTGACTTAAATGGTGGGACTAAAACCTAAAAGAGGTTTGTTCATCCCTAATTCCTGTCCTTACACCCTGAGGTGAGACATGAGCAGAAGCAGCTCCAAGTGAGTCTTCTTCATTTCATGTATAAATTCTGTTTACCTGGTGGTTCAAGGACTTTATGTGGCCTAATGATTCTATTCCTAGGGACCAGCGTAGGGGGAGGCTGGTTCTCATTCTAGACGACTCAATTCATGTAGAGAAAAGCAGGCAATAACTCGCAGCCAGCTGATATCACCTTTCAGGATTTCTCTACTTCCACTTGGCTTTTGAGCATCTCTGGAAAGTGTTAGGCATAACTCACTTTCTCTCCAGTTGCAGAGCTGTGGCACAAACCTTTGCCTTGACTATATGAAACATATTGAAAGGGCTGTGAAGTATGAGACATTACTAGATGTTATGTTTCATAAAGAATTTTTCTTAAAAAAAAAAGCCCAGTGTTCACATGAGGAGGAACACTTGGAAATGACAATTTTTGTTGAATGCAACCTTAAACATACTAAGATGCTTAACTCAAACTGTACCTGTTAGTGTCCAAAGTCACCATTACTAGAGTATTAGAAAGCCTCCAAAGTCTAGAAAATACGCTGGATGTGAGATTTGGAACTATCTCTAAATCTGAATAAGCAAAGAAACTCCGTATGCAAGCGCTGAAAAATGATGGCTAGCTTTTAGAATAGCTTGCACTCCGTAAAAGTCACCACAGTGCTTGCATTAGGCCCTGAGAAAGAGTTAGCAGTACACACAGTTTATAATGAGGTTAAATCCAGTAGTTTCATGTGTGCTCTTTCTAAGTATTGAATCCAGCATCACCTCAAATCCAAAGTAAGTGGTTGTGGAATTATCCCAGGATATGGGATTACATGAGAAGAAAAAGTGGGTTGTGGTCTATGTGTGGTGCTTACAGTGTGGGACATATTCTTTGGACGAAGAAATTACTCTGTGTAAGGCCTGGGGCTAGGTAAAGGCTGCATGAAAATGAACTAGACTGGGGCACGTGCAATTGTGTGTGTGTGTGTAACTCAGAGACTCTAACATGATACCCAGTAGTGAAAACCATGGGAAATGAATTTAGTGTAATGACACATTCCAGGTAAACCGGTGACTGTTCCCATCCTGTCTATATAGCTCAGCGTTGGTCTTTATTTGATACATAAATTCTATTTAATAGTTGATCTAAGCATTTTCTTTTGCCTAATTATTCCTTATTTTTTAATCCTTAATTACGCTCTTTTTAACTTTGAGATATTTGTGTTTGCTTAGAAATGTGCTTTGTCTTATTTGAGAAATTTGGTGTGATACATGTTACTTCCTAGTCTTCCAGCATGAGGCGTCTTTAAGTCATCAATTGGGTAGAAACACATGCCCTCTGTACCAGAAATTACTCAGTGTCCAGCGTAAAGAACTCACAAACAACATATCCTATTTGTCAGGATTCATCATTATTAAATTCAAACAGGATATTAACTCTGTGGTTAAAAGGTTTTGATTGTACACAAAGGGACTAATTCTTAACACATGGCAACTGCATTAATTTTTTAAAATATAAGGAATTCTTACCATCATATATAACTTATTAATATTTTAAATTGAATCATTTTCCTAACTAGACCTGACTTTTTAGAGTGTATTTTTCTCTAGCAGTCAAGCTATAATGCTCAGCCAAGACAGATTTATGACCTTTTAAAAATAATGACGGAAAATGAGATGGGAGGAAACATTTCAGTATCTGCTTTGCTCTGAGTCCTAAACTGCGAACTCTCCAGTTCTTGAAGGCTTTGAAATGCTGATTCCAGTCTTCTTGTGGGTTCTTAAACACCTTCTCAAATGACCCATTTTAATAACCCGAAAGCTATTATATAACGAGCAGCCATAATTTAGTCCAGGGCTCTAGGGGGACCCTCACAGTTCAGCAATGAATAGTTAATGCAGTATAATGTTTAGCAGGTTATTAGTTTTCACTATACAAATGCTGATCAGGGAACGCTTTTATAAGGTGTTTAAAAGAAAATGTAATTAACTGGTTGCGTGCTTCTGTTGCAGCTCAAATTGAAATTATTCCATGCAAGATCTGTGGAGACAAATCATCAGGAATCCATTATGGTGTCATTACATGTGAAGGCTGCAAGGTAAGCCTTTTTAATTGTTGTTTCTATTAATGTTAGAATGTATCTCCTTGATTTTTATGTCTCTACTTATGTCTTAAATTTCAACTCCTTAGAATTTTGAGTGATAAGAAATCACAAGATAGAAGAAATAGTTTGTTGTTAAATTATAATTAAGGAAGTTATGTTTATTTTTACTCCTTCCTTCAAAATAACAGGAGACCACAAAAGGTATTTGAGCATTGCTTGTTTGTCACTTTCAGCCCCAGAGTTGAACTGATGAGCAATCTCTTTGGTAATCTTTTTTAAAAAAGAGCTAACTCCAGACTTGTACAATGTCCCTGTCATAAGCTTATAAAAAGGTGTCTCCAGTAAGTTTAATTGGAATGTCATTGAGTCTTATTGTTGGCACACATATGTTAACACATTTCGGCAAACTGCGGGAAAGCTATCAGGAAAACTGAGTTCTAGTCCTACTGCCTCCATTCCTCCATATTGTTTTGAGTGTGTCTTAATCTCTTTGTGACTCACTTGCTTCGTTTTAAAAGTGGGTATGACACCTGATCTTCCTACCATGGAGTACTCTTGCAAGAATAGAAGGAGAAGCTGTATATAAAAAAGTCCTTAAAAATGGAAAAGTGCTATTTAATTCTAAATATTATCAGTATTCTTCCTGTTATGACTATTTTTATTATTTCTGACCTTGATCATGGGGCGATATGTACAGCACATACGTAATGTGCAAATTGGAAATAGAGATGTTTATTCAATTCAAGACCCCCCAAACCCAGATTATCTCTATTATTCAAATTTCAATTTATTAAGATTTAAATCCTCATGCTTGTATTGGAAGGGCCTTGAGAGAGCTTACAGGATAAAACAGTGCAAAATAAACAGGAGAGAAGCTATTTAAACATGCGGGAGGCCTTTGAGACGGCCGATTGCTACAACCAGGCCTCAGTCAGCTCTAAGGCTTTTTGACACGCAGGCAAAAAATAAAATCCACAAATTTGGTTAGCTTTCCTTTCATGAAATTAGAAAATACAAGGTTGTAAAAGACAAAATCACCTATAGACTCACAGGACTACTGAGAAACTTCAAGGAAATTAACCTCGTAATTGCCTTAATTCTTCATTTGACTGTTAGTCATGGTAACATTTGCTAATTTGTACATGTACAGACGCTTCATGTTGATCCCATCTTAGCAAAGCTCTAGATTTCAGCACACTACAGAACCATCCATGCCCTTTCCTTCCAAAATCTGCCCTCCCTCAAAATTTGTTGACTAATTAAATAAAGTAAGCAAAATGAGAGGCTGGGCATGGTGGTGTGTACCTATAGTCCCAGCTACTCAGGGAAAACTGATGCAGGTTTATCACTTGAGTCCAGGAGCTCAAGGTTACAGTGAGCTGTGATCACAGCACTGAACTCCAGCCTGGGCAACAGAGCAAGACCCTAAAAAAGTAAATAAAAATAATGAAATACAAAGAAAATGAAGTAATCTGTCTGGTGTTTGCCATCCCAGATTATAAGATAAGAGTGATCTGCCTGTGGCCACTGTCATCTCCTTGTTTTTGGAGTTGGTTTGGCTGACGTGGCCAGGTAGCCATTGCCTTTAACCCTCACCCCATCTGTGCTGCACCTCCCTAAGCTGTGTCCCTGGTAGGCATGCCATGGCCCTTCTTGATGAAGGGTTTATAGACTGCATCGCTTGGCTGCTGGGAGTGCCAGTGCTTTTTGCGCCTTGCATATCACCTGGGTGTCTTCTTAAATGGGCAGGGTTCTAGGCAGCATCCTGGATGCCAGTTCGCTACTTGTCCCTTCATTCTGCCCACAAAACTGATCATTTCCTCTGAGTCTGTCAGTGAGACAAGTGATTATCTAGGACTTGATAGAAGTGATTGATGGAAGTGATTATCTAGGAATTGAGTCTGGGGCAAGGACAAGGGTGGGGGTACTACTTCATATGAAATACCTCAACAATTTGGAAGATTAATTAACAGCATGCTGTTGAGTAAAATCTAAGCTGACTCTCTGAGTACCACTGTTCACATAGGCACAAACAATTTACTTTTTACCCTTAATATTAACGTGACAGAAATAAAAGCAATAAGGAAACAAAAGGTGCATTCCAAAGTTGTCATTTTTCTAGATTCCCTTCCGGATCTTGTCCGCATATGTCCTCAGTGCCAAAGTGGCTTTCATTTATCTGTGGTTCTGTTCCCCTGCTCTGTTGACTTTATGCGATGAAAACCACAAAACAAATAAAACATAATTTTATTAGCAGATTGGGCCTATGCCTAGCCAGGGACTTAAACAATGTTATGTATTTATATTTGATACATATACGATTTGTTCTCCATTATAATTTCTCTCTGTTGTAACTAACATTTTTATTCCTAGTTCTAAAAATAGACTTCTGTTTTGCCATTTTCCATTTATTGTTTATCATGTTCTAACCAGGTGAGGGTGGTTCTATCATGATCAATTGTAAATAACTTGGCTGTGATTAAACATCAGAAAAATTTCACATTAGTCATGTCAAATAGATATCTAAGAGAAAAAAGATGATCAGTCATCTTCTGAGCTAATCATTTTGTGAATGTATTTTAAATTGCATTTTTAAATTAATAACCTGAAACCATAAGAAACTAGAGAACCTGTTTAATTGCTGAAATAATTATTTTAGCACATAGTTGTGAAGCATTGCACATGCACAGCAGAACTGGTAGAAGTCTTGGTAGCTCTTTCTGTCGTTTCTGGCTGTTCCTAGCTCATCCTCTCCCCGTCCCCTTTGCTGTCTGTAGAGAAAGAGCAGATGCCATGCTTCTGCTGTAACTCTGGGACCAGGCTGCACGAGTTGAAATCCCAGCTCTGCTGTTTACCAGCTTGAGTACCTACACCACGGCTCTGTGCCTCAGTTCCCCCATCTGTAAAATGAGGACTGTAATTGTCATAACTCGTAGGGTTGTCACATACATTTAAGGAAAGTACCTGGAAGAATGCCAGACGCATCACAAGCACTTAGTGTTGGCCGCTGTTATCATTGTCATTACTAGGCAGACTTCTTCGTGGCTTGGCAATGCTGCTCTGTATAGTTAGATATTGTTTCTGGGACATCTGTGGGCGTAATCTTGATTTTTGTGACCATTTGCAATGTGTTATGTGAAATCTACCAATAAAAAGAATACCGTGAGCACTCCCTGGGGGGCCAGGGACTATGCAAGCACTATAAGGATCTAAAGACATAGAAGACCAAATCTTTCCCTTTAGCAGTTTATGGTCTAGTTGTAGAGATGGGGCTTGCATATGGAAAGCTAAATAGCAATGCAATAACTAAATATAGAGTAAGTCCACAATCTGTGATATACATAAGAAGCATGTATAGGCTGGGCACAGTGGCTCACGCCTGTAGTCCCAGCAATTTGGGAAGCTGAGGTGGGAGGAACATGTGAGCCCAGGAGTTCAAGACCAGCCTGGGCAACATAGCAAGACTCCATCTCTACAAAAAAACTAAAAAAGATTAGCAAGGCACAGTGGTGTTTGCCTGTAGTCCCAACTACTCTGAAGCCTGAGGCAGGAGGATCCCTTGAGCCCAGGAGTTCAAGGCTGCAGTGAGCTACAATGGTGCCATTGCATTCCAGCCTGGCAACAGAGCAAGACCCTGTCTCCAAAAGAGGAAAAAAAAAGAAGCACATATCCACTAGGCAACATGCCGAGGTGGTCTGGAGGAGAGTGGCCTAGCAAGGGGTCACTGAGGAGGAACCAATGGTGGGCTGGAGGTGAGGAGGGATTTTCCCAGTGAAGGTGGACTGGGAGGACATCCTGGGCTGAGGAAGGAGAACAAGGAATGGCAGAGGCAAGAGCCCAGAAATAGGGCAGCCTTGGAGGTATTTAGGGGATAGCACATAACCCAGGTTGATAGAAGCAAAGGGTCCCTTTCTGTAAATGGTGGAAGATGAAGGTAGACAGGCACTCCATCCCCAAATTTTTAAGGAACTCCGTTATGCCAAGGTTTTTATTATAAAGACATTTGACTTGTTCTCTTGAAAGAATCAGAGCACAATGCATTGGCACTGCTGGAGCCCTGAATATTGCATTTCAGAAGAACGTATGTTAGAATCCAGGCCTGGAAGGTTTAAGTTCTGTTCAGAGACATTTCTGAGCTCTTGGAAAAGACTTCAATTTCAGCCTTGGGTGAGCATGGTGAGGGGGCAGAACATGCACGGGGGCAGTCCTGCCGGGGAGGAGGGGCAGCTCGTGCCCCATGCCAGCAGAGGAAAAGGCCATAGTAACACTAGAGGCTGTAGATGTTAAAATTCAGTCTTCAAAGTGAATACACATATGAAGTATTATGAGGAAAATGATAATCGGTTAAGGTTTTCTTTTGAGAAATTGTCTTGTTTGCTGTTCAACTTGTGTTCCTAATTTCATTATGAGAATAGCAGCTGCTCAGACAATAAGGAGGAAAATATTATCTCAAGACACACACACACACACAGACACACATTTTAAAATCCATATCCTTTTAGACATTTTGGCTGTACAATTTTAACTGCAAGTTTTTTAATGATAATGCATGATCCAGTATTGGGGTTAGTGAATTGGTTTCTGATTACATTTAAAACCTTTTCCTCTGCGTAAGACTAAGAACAAAGTGGCATTCATTTGCCCAATGTATACTCATCAATTAATACATTTCAGATGATGTCTTATTCATAGCTTCCTCTTCTACCCAGTAAAGTTAATTTGAGATAATATCTCTGTGTTAACAAATCTGTTTTCTTAAACTAACAATAAAAAAGAGTTCTCAAAAATCTTTAGAGTATTTAAGTGACACCCTGCCCCATCGAAGTTGTTAAAGCCATTTCTGGAGCTTTTTATGTTTATGTTAAAAAGAAATTTTTATGAATGTTCCTTTGAGGCCCAAATTGTCTTTTAGAGGATTGTAATATTTTTATCTCAGTTGTGAAATGTCTCTAGCCCTGAACTAATTCTGTCCACTTTTCAGCATTGATACATTCGTACTCAACATTTTTATTTTAATGCTTTTAAACACGTGGCCCCAGTATTAGAGCTAGGCACGTAAAATGAAAATTAGGCTTGGGGGAGGATAAGCTATTATTGCATCCTTAGGATGCCTGAGTTTCAGTTCTGTGGTACACGGGCAATAAACAAAAATTTTTGTTTAGTTAAATCTTCCAGTCCTCTGATGAAATGTGCAAGTGGTAGGCTGTGTTAAGCCCCGGTTTTCATCAAGATGATTCAGGTTTCTTTTTTATTTGTTTGTTTTGATCTTAATCATGTCTCGGTAACTGCTGCCCTTTCTCAGCTCACAGAAGACGCTGGGCTCAAGGCCATGTGGTAGAGAGATCCCTGACAGAGCACCTGGCTCGGGGCAGGTCCTCAAGCGTGCTTGGGAATAGCCATTGCTGAAGGTCTTCACTTGGTTTGAATCTGAGCACGGCAAAGTACAGGCAAAAGCAGACATCTACACTTACCAAGTAAGACACGTGGCAGCTTTAATCAGAGACCACTTACGCATACAATTCTACAGGGAGACCAGTCACTGTTGAGCAAAAACATAGCTCAGGAAATCTGAATTTCTGTGATTTATTGCTGCCAGATGTATGCGTGTAGGGCTGCACCAGCTAACTTGTATGAATGAGGCTGCCTACTCTTTCTAAAGAACAAATTTTTTTCTTCATACCCTTCTTTGAGGACTCTTATTTCTGCCCCCCACCCAACTTTAATTTTATCATTTCCTCTGCTTGATTTTAATCCATGCGTGCCCTTTGTTTACCCTTCAATAAAATGAAGATATCCTCTTTTTACCCCTCTAGCCAGATACTTAACTTTTGGCCCACATTGATCCAAAGACATTTCTTTCTTCTCACCCCCACGCTTCTAAACATTCTCAACAGAAAGCTGCCCAGATAAATAAAATTGTAACACAGGACATGCTTTTACGTAGAAGATTCTCTGCTTTTCTTAGTCTCAGACGTAAAGTGAAAGGTAGATATGCACCCCCTTCAGCAGTCCCCCAAATTTCAAATTTTTACTTCTGTTGGAAAATACAATAATTTGGGCAGGCCTGTGAGCATTCACAATAAATCACAGAGTTATGAATAAATCTTGGTTGTCAAAAGCAAGTGTATAGCCGTTCCAAAGCGCCTGCCATTAGAATTCAGCAAGGCAGCTGTCAGCTGTTTTCTTGTAATTAAACAGCCAATGAGCAGCTAATTAAGACATATGTGTATACAGAAGTGGAAGTGGGTATGTTAATGAACTGTAGGAATCAATTCATTAAGTGAAAATTGTCAAAAGACCAAACATCAGATCAGCATTTCAGCCTGTGTTTCACTGAGAACGAGCCCCGCGCAGGAGAGGACCCCTCAGAGTCAGACCCCCCGTTCACCTTCCTGGCCACATCCACAGTGCAGTGTCCAGCCAGCCCGCACTCTTGGGCAAAACTGTTAAGAACTCCAGTGAGAAGCGCCAGGCATGTTTCTAGACTTTTAAAGTATATGTAGCCAATGAGTGCTTTCCTACCACTTTGGAAACTTGGTACTTGACACCCTACAAAATGCCATCTCCCTGGTCTGAACCATTGCAGGGAACTCGGGCTACAGAAATGAAAAGCGGTTTTTGCTTGTTTGTTTTGTTGTTTGTTCATCTTTCGCTGCTTTCAGTCGACCCTACCTGTTTGTCTCGGAGCTTCTGAGGTGGTGTAGTAAGAAGTCTATGGCCTTTGGAATAAGATGCGCCCCGGATTCCGGAATTCAAATCCTGGGCCCTCCCCTTACCTGTTCTGTGACTTTGGGCACATGGCTTAACCTCTCTGAACTTCAACTTTCTCGTTTGTAAAGCAGATACACAAATCCCTACTTTGCCAATTGTAGGTCGTTGTAGATTGCAAATGAGGACGGCAAAGCATCCTGCAAGGTGCCCACTGTGGAGTAGGTGCTCAGCCTGTCGTCACCACTGCTTTTATCACTACCACCATTTTTTCCTCTAGTCATTCATTCAACAAAGATTTGTTGATTTCTCTAACTATTGGGTTAGCTACTGGAAACAAAGAAACAAGGCAGTCAGTCCCTGGGAAAAGTAGATATTAGTAATTTAACAAGGTAAGGCTATAGGAGGGGATAAATACAGGACTGTAAGGGTATACATGGGAGGGGCCCCTCAACGAGCTTGGCGAGGGCCAAGGTCAGAAAAGGCTCCCAGTGCAAGTGAATGTCTTCTCAATGAATCCTGAAGGGAAGGCGAGAGTTTCTTTGGGGAACTGTGAACATAGCAGTTTAGGCTTGGTCAGAGTATGACTTTGAAAAGAGCTGGCTGGACATGTGGCCATCGCCTGGTCATCAGCAGGGAGCCATTAAGGGCTCATAAGCGGAGAAGTGACTTGATCAGTTTGATGTTTTAGAAAGATGTATTTAGTAACTGTGTGCAGTGGATTGGCGGGAGTGAGAATGGAAACAGGGGTCCCAGGTGGGAGGCTGCATAATCACCAACTCAAGAAGTGAAAGACGTCGAAAGACAAGAAAACAGCAGTAAAGATGGAGACAAGTAGATGGATCTGAGAAATGGGAAGGTGCCAAGAAGCAGCCTGATGTGTAGTGGTGCTTGGATATGGGTGGGGAGGAGGCAGAGATGAAAGGAAGCCCGTCTTTCTGCCTTGAGTAACTGACAGAAAGATGGTGCCTGTCACTGAGCAAGAAAACACTGGAGAAGGCAAGGCTGGGAACTAGGCTGTGGGTGAAGATGTATTCTCCTCTAGGTCAGGCACAGTGGCTCATGCCTGTAATCCTGGCACTGTGGAAGGCAGAGGCAGGTGGATCACTTAAAGCCAGAAGTTCAAGACCAGTATGGGCAAGAAAGTGAAACCTGGCCGGGTGCGGTGGCTCACGCCTGTAATCCCAGCACTTTGGGAGGCCGAGGCGTGTGGATCACGAGGTCAAGAGATTGAGACCATCCTGGTCAAAATGGTGAAACCCCGTCTCTACTAAAAATACAAAAAAATTAGCTGGGCATGGTGG
>NW_016107984.1:663894-723172 GCF_001604975.1 Cebus imitator | reverse complement strand
TTTTTTTGAGATGGAGTCTTGCTCTGTTGCAAGCTGGAGTGCAGTGGTGCAGTCTCAGCTCACTGCAACCTCCACCTCCTGGGTTCAAGCGATTCTTCCGCTCAGGCTCCCGAGTAGCTGGGACTACAGGCACATGCCAAATGTCTGGCTAATTTTTGTATTTTTAGTAGAGACAGGGTTTCACCATGTTGGCCAGGATGATCTCAACCTCTTGACCTCACGATCCACCTGCCTCGACCTCCCAAAGTGCTGGGATTACAGGCATGAGCCACTGTGCCCAGCCAATTGTTTCATTTCTGTAGAGACAGGGTCTATGTTGCCCAGGCTGGTCTCAAACACTTGGCCTCAAGTGATCCTCCTGCCTCAACCTCCCAAAGTATTGAGATTACAGGCATGAGCCAGTGCACTCGGCCATCACTTTTAAAATCTAGACAATAAGCAAAATAATAAGCCAAAACCTGATTTGTAGCATTTGCCAATTTCTGTGGTGTAAATAATCCCACCAATGGCCATCTTCAAGCCACCCGACCTGCCCTTTCACAGAATGCATAGTAGGGAAGGGATGCACAGCAGCATATCATGGTTTGTATTTCCCCTTCAGATATAAGGATAACTGATGTAAATGACCTGAAGAACGTCGATAATAGTAAAGTAATCATTAAAAAATAAGTTAATATTTTGTCAAGAATGTATCAGTTAATGTGTAATAACAGATTTAATAACTAGACTTAACAGAATTCCTGAAATTTTAGCACTCAGCTCTTGCAACCTGATCTGAGCCTTCTAAATACCATGGCCTCCATCCCAGTTTGCAGAGCTCCCATCTGGTGGGGTCAGTGAACAAATTCATAGTGTGCAGTCATACTTTTTTTTTAAGAAAAAGCATTAGGGAATGGAATTTCCCAGCAAAGGTAAGGCACATATCAGAAATAAAAGTAAGTGAAAGGTGTTTTGAAAACCTAGGTGAAATAAGGAAGGAAACACTGAAGAGATGTCTTTGAGACTCCAGAAATTGAAACAAAAGGTGGATATGCAGGGACTCCATGTCAGGAAATCGAGACTGTGTGACATCGTTTCGTTTTTCCCACACTGAAGAAGATACATGTGAGTAAGAGGGTACTGATTGTAAAATCAGGACATGAGATTGAGTCCCAGCACTGACCCTTACCAACCATGGGACCCTGGACAAGTCATTTAACATCCTAGGCTTCATTTTGTTTTTGGCAAATAAGAAAACTAGAATCAATCTCTGGTTCTTTGCAAAAGGAAATCAATGTCTTCAGGGAGCTTTTAAAAAATATTTACTAAAAAAAAGACAATTTTTTTCTTTTTTGACCTACACAAATGGTAATTTCTTATTGTTCAGACTACTGTGTGTGCCTGGACCACATCCCCGAGGGTTCTGGTTCGATAAATCTAAGGTTTATCTTTTGAAAGGCCTGTGGGTGTTTCTGATGCATCACCAGTTTGTGAACTACTTTACCTGAGCATCTCTCAACTTTTTTCAGTGCCAAAGACCTGTTTGTTCTGATTTTTTATTTGCAATAGCTGCATGTTAATATGCTGCCACTAGGTGGTGGTAGTGCGCCACAGTCTCACTAAGCACATACTTCCCTGAAATGTATCATGGTGGCTCTCTGCTCAAGCCCACCATGTTTGCACATGCACATCTTCATGTCTTTGGACATCCATAAAAAGTGAAGTTTTATGACAGCCAATGAAGTAATTGGTTAGCTTATCTTTCAGAAATGACAGAATTGTCCAATTATGTACTTGATGTCTTTCCCAGCTAACTCACAACTTCAGCACTTTCCTTTTTTTTAAACACCTCTTCAGTTCCATCCAAAACTCCATGCCCTAGATTTGTGCTTTCCCTGCTCTCTGTATGGCCTCCAAGCCCAGAAATTCATCTCTCAGCTCACTCACTTCCTAATCCTTTTACAGGATTTCCCCCCAGTCAGACAAAATCCTATTTCTATATTTAAAAGCACACTGCTTCTACCTTGAGGTAGGAAGGTACCTACCACACTTTCTACTTTTCTTCTTCTTCTAATCCTTCTTCCTCTTAAGTGTTCTTTAACCATAATATTTTGTCTGTTTAATTTTATAAACCCTTAATCCTCTGACAATCCCCCCAAGGAATACTGAAAACAAGAGATTTTTAAAAAGAAAAAGAAGCAGCAACCTTATGATACCTCATTAGGTATCATAAGGTATCTTTCTGAAATGCAAAGTTTAGTATTCATCTGAGCCATGGAGGTCTACTTACCCTGTTTCTCCCTTCTCAGCCCTTACCTTATAACCTCACTTCACCTCTCACATCTGATATTTGATAGTTCTCCTTGTGGGCATGACTCTGTTGACTTAATCCAAAAGAAAGATCTACTTTCTGGTTCTTAGCTATGCCACTCACAGAACTTTTCAGCAGGCTTTGGCTCAGCTGACTTAGTTGAGGCATAAATGATGCTGTAAAGAATAAGGCATGTCTGCTTGTGTGCTTGCTTTCCCCAAATCCTCAAAACTGAGACTTCCAAATAAGGGTAATCTTCTTCCAAGCAGATAGCATGGAAGCCGGACATGGGTTCCAGCCACAGTGCCACTGCTCAAAGCACATGTGGAATGCTTCTTGAATTTGCCTTGCAATTGATGGCACAATTACGCAGACATCTTTAATGGTAGTTACTCTCTACCCTTGCACTAAGTTTCATTGTTTGTCTGTTTGTGTTCTTAAATGAGCTAAAGTCATTTTGAAATAAGTAAGGTGAAGCAAATGGGGCATAAAGCTGCTGTCAGAAATGAGAAAAATGATGGACTCATGAGACGAATTTTCTTATGTGACTCCTAATTCAGATCAGGAGGCAAGATTTTGTAAAATGTCTGGGCGGTAGGAAGCTGGGTCAGCCAAAGGTGCTGACTGAGGGAAAACACTAATTTCAGAGTAGATCACTCTCGCTGCTTTATTCTGTATAACCTGCCTTTCACACTACCTCATTTAATGGTTGCCCTGTATGAGAACAACTAAGGAGAATTCTTTTGACACATAAGCAGAAAAGCAAAACGACAGGGTAAGTTTTGGAGTTCAGCTATGGGAATTCATATCCTGGCCTTACTGCATGCTAGAGGTGGGACTCTGAGCAAGTCACTACACCTTTCTAAGCCTCCATTTTTCAGCCTTAAAACCAGGGAAATGATAGCACCTGCCCTGTATCACTCTGTCAGAAGTAAGTGTCACAATCTGCGTAAAGCATAGAGTACAAAGTCAGTGCTGTTTTCATGGTACTTGGGATTTGCGGGGGGTTTTTTTGGGGGTCTTTTTTTTTTTTTTGAGATGGAATCTCATTCTGTCGCCCATGCAGGAGTGCAGTGGCGCGATCTCAGTTCACTGCAACCTCTGCCTCCCGGGTACAAGCAATTTTCCTGCCTCAGCCTCCTGAGTAGCTGGGACTACAGGCGCACACCGCCACACCTGGCTAATTTTTTCTATTTTAGTAGAGACGGGGGATTCGCCGTGTTGCCCAGGCTGGTCTTGAACTTCCGAGCTCAGGCACATTGCCCACCTCAGCCTCCCAAAGTTCTAGGATTACAGGTGTGAGCCACCATGCCCAGCCAGGATTTGTTTTAATGAGCTCTTAGAAGACACACAGATATGGAAGTGACTGTCAAAACGGAAGAAGTTTGTTACACAGCAATCCCCCCTTAGCCTCAGGGGATGCCTGAAACTGAGAACCCTGTAGGTACTGTTTTCTCCCATACATCTGGACCTGCGATAAAGCTGAACTTATAAATTAGGCAGCTTGAGAGATTAACAACAATAATAAGAATATAGAACAATTATAAAAATGAACCATAATAAAAGTTATATGAATGTGATCTCTCTCTCTCTTTTTGCTTCACTTCTCCCCTTTCTCTCTCAGAATATCTTAATATTCTTTTACTACAGTTGACACAAGTAACTGAAACAAGGAAAACAAAACAGTGAATCAGAGAGACTGCTGGACTCACAGATCCCTAGAGACAGGGCCCCTGCCATGCCGCAGAGGACACACGGGGAAGCGCTGGGATCGGTGAAGGGGAGAGGGAGGCAGGGAAACACTGCCAAGAGCCTCCGCCGTGTTTTCCACAGGAAGGAAGGCGCAGCAGGGGGAGCAGGATTAGGAGTGGCTAGTTTGAACCATCAGAGAGCACTGAGGGGTCAGGGCTGTTCTGATTGTCAGGTACCTGACCTTAGGGTGACTGGGGCAGGGGAATCGTGGCTGGAAGGGTAATGGCCTGATGAAAGAAGTGTCTTGGGTGGGGGCTCTGGCCAGTTGGATTCCATGTGGAAGGTGGCTGACAGCAGGTCGTTGCTCTATGTAGGAGTTACCCAGCCCTGCAACAGCAGCCCCTCCAGGGTCTGCAAAGCTCTAAGATGTCTGCATCCAAAATACAGGATAAAAAGATATGGTCAATATAGGTACTCATTAAGACTGGTAATCTGTTGTTCTCATCCTCATGCCGTCACAGAGTTCCCTTACAGCAGAGCTCACTGATGATTTTATATGGCTGCTTTGTTAACAGTATTGAACTTTATTCATAGTGGGTGGAAGTTAACTTAATGTGTGTGTGCGAACCAAAAAGTGGCATCCTTTTCACTAATGACCCAACCATTATTCAAGACCTGTGTCTAGTTCGGGATTTCAGACTTTTGAAAGAAATGAAGAAATAATGCCAGATATAGGGGTTCGCAGATTCCTGTCATCTCAGCTACCCGGGGAGCCGAGGTGGGAGGACCGCTTGAGCCCAGGAGCTTGAGACCAGCCCGGGCAGCATAGCGAAACCCTGCCTCAATTTTAAAAAAGAAAAAAAGAAGAAGCAGTGAAGAAACTGAAGGGGATTCTGAGAAGAAATACACAAGGTGGAAAAGAGCCTAGAAAGAAAGGTGACAGATGCTGGGATTTGGGCTTCAGAAGACACATATAGGAAATAGCATGGCAGCCCTCAATTACTAGCTCCACTTAAGGAAAAAAAAAGATCCTTCAGACCTTCGCCATATTCAGTGATCATACAAGAAACTCTAACAGGCTTAATGTGAAGCAAACAAAATTCAACTTCACCTAAAGGAAAAGCACATAAAGTTCTGATGTTAGGCATCCACAGTGATGCCTTTACACGAGGGCATGAATGGTGGGAGAGTCTCAAGAAAGAGATAAACAGCTTTCAGCTTGGACAGAGATTATGTGTCTCAGTGGAAAATGAATACCTAGACAGCTGACCTCTCTTTCTAAGGATTATCTGCCTCTGTGACCGTTCATACTTTCTTGAATTCTCTCTAGTAAGCCCCAAAGAAAGCTTCACTTCTCGCTTCCTTTTCACAGGAGAAACATACACACAAACAATGAAATAAAATAGAAAACACAGCCTTAGATATTTTCAGAAGAGAGAGATTGCTTTACAGAAGAGGCGGGACTTGATCGAGGGTAAAGTACAACAGAGAGACAGTCTGAGACGCTGGGCACCCAGCTTTGCCCATGTCAAGGTTAGCAAGCGGCTTGGCTGTAAGCAGAAGTGAGAAGTCAGGGTCTTGCCCTGTCCCATCCCAGGTTGGGTTTTCCAAAGAGCTGGAAACTGAGGTCATATACATCCACTTGGTCTACAAAGGCCCCCAGCCATTACAGAGGAAGGCAGGCGCACTTCTTCTGAAGCCGCCCGCATGCCTTCCCACCTGCCTATTGTAGGAAAAAAAAAAAAAAAAAGCACAGAGGAACAAAAAGAAAATTAATATCTGATTGGCCCCACCAACTACTGCCAACAATTTGGGGCATAATTTTCCAAAGCTGCTTTTATAGTAAATATATGGGTACAAAAAGAAAATTAATATCTGATTGGCCCCACCAACTACTGCCAACAATTTGGGGCATAATTTTCCAAAGCTGCTTTTATAGTAAATATATGGGTACCCTTTTTTCCCCAAAAAATTGGATTATACTATGTTTAGCTCTTTAGTTGCTTTTTTTAAAAAAAAAATCGTTGGTTTATTTTTATCACCTTTTTTATATCAATAATTATATTTCTGAAATACCATTTGTAGTGGTTGCTGAATTCCATTGTATGAATGTACAATATGACTCTTCTTTCGGTAATGTTGGGCAGTTAGTTCTCATCTTTCTACATTTTTCATATAATAGATAGTACTGTGAAGAAAGCCCTTATACAAAAATCTTTGTATCATTCTTAATATTTCTTTAAGGTGTATTCCTTAAAAGG
Organism: Cebus imitator; assembly: GCF_001604975.1. Lineage (NCBI taxonomy): Eukaryota > Metazoa > Chordata > Mammalia > Primates > Cebidae > Cebus > Cebus imitator. The sequence continues at coordinate 716,929 of NW_016107984.1, read as the reverse complement.
TTAGCTCAGTAGGTAGGCTTTTAAAAATTTTTTGATAAAACTACCAAATTGACCTTCAGAAAACTCTCTTGGTGGGAGAGCACCCTTACCAATTTGCCTACCACTCTGTTAATTCTTTAGGATTTTACCTCTTCCCATTAGTATCACCTTCATTGGGGTCATCTATCTTCACCATTAAAGTTTGAAGATAATAATACTCACTTGTACCCTTCATGGCTTTGCTTCATGAAAATGACTCTACTTACCTTATTTTTTTTCCTGCATACATCCCTAGCTTGCAAAACGACTGAAAGATAAATCAGCAATAAAAAGATAACAAGGTGGCTCATGCCTATAATCCCAAGACTTTGGGAAGCTAAGGCGAGAGAATCACCTAAGGCCAGGAGTTCAAGACCAGCCTGGACAATACAGTGAGACCCTCGTCTCAACAACAAAACAACAAATATATATATAAACTAGCCAGGCATGGTGCACCTGTAGTCCCAGCCATTCAGGAGGCTGAGGCAGGAGGATGGCTTGAGCCCAGGAGTCCCTGTGATAGAGCAAGACCCTGCTCCCTCCCCTGAAAAAAGTCCCTATGTGTTTAGAAATTCAGAAATATGCTTCTAAATCACAATCTGGGCTAAAGAAGAAATTACTGAAAATTAGAACATGTTTTCACTGAATAAGAATGAAAATACTACATAGTAAAGCTTTTGGGTTGCTGTTAAAACATCACTAAAAGAAAACTTGACACTTTAAGAATAGATGGTGAAAATTAATCAGCTAAGAATACAGCTCAGGAAGTTAGCAAAAATTATAATAATAACAAAATTAAAGTATTGAGGTCAGTAGCTCTTTATCCATCTTTGTATTCCCTCTCATTTCCAAAACGGCACTTGACACATGAGAGGAACTTGATGAGCATTAGATTAGATTTGTGAAATCTTAAAGGCCGTAATTCTGAACATGTGGGCTTTCGAAACTGTCAGGGATAAGGAAATATTCCTACTCTCATTGAGCTGTCAAAATAATCCATCCAAGTGTTCTCTAATGCTTGCAACAGTAGGTTCAGACTTGGGGAATGAGAAACACCTAAAGAGCCACGTGTTGAAGTGGGCTAGTAGGGATTACCATGGTGTACTAGGCTCACAGTGCCCTAGGTTATGGTGTGGCTGCATTTCCCTTAACTTAGATATTCCAGGGAAGTGTTTTGTGTTTCTTTTACAAAAAAATCTATTAGAGATAAAGGCTAAAGGTAAGTCCCTTTGTATCATTCCATCAGGCACATTGCCTTTGATCATCAGAAGGCAAGAACAGGGACCTGGTCCTGTGCCTTTTACATGGGCAACCTTCTGTGGAAGTTAAAGAAAGTTTTGGCTAGGCGCGGTGGCTCACGCCTGTAATCCCAGCACTTTGGGAGGCCGAGGCGGGTGGATCACAAGGTCAAGAGATCGAGACCATCCTGGTCAGCATAGTGAAACCCCGTCTCTACTAAAAATACAAAAAATCAGCTGGGCATGGTGGTGTGTGCCTGTAATCCCAGCTACTCAGGAGGCTGAGGCAGGAGAATTGCCTGAGCCCAGGAGGCGGAGGTTGCGGTGAGCTGAGATCGCGCCATTGCACTCCAGCCTGGGCAACAAGAGCGAAACTCCGTCTCAAAAAAAAAAAAGAGAAAGTTTTGCATGTATAAGGGATGGAAGATTAGGCTTTGGGGATCAATTTTACTCAAGGAAAAAGAAGTGACTTTAATTTCATTAATGGTCTCCTGGATGATTCTGCTACAACTTTAATTCTCCATTAAATATTAATGTTGCTCCATGCCCAGCATCCTGCCTTTAGTTTCATTCCGCTCATACTGACACTAACCTGTTTTATAACTGAATCACAGGGCTTTTTCAGGAGAAGTCAGCAAAGCAATGCCACCTACTCCTGTCCTCGTCAGAAGAACTGTTTGATCGATCGAACCAGTAGAAACCGCTGCCAACACTGTCGATTACAGAAATGCCTTGCCGTAGGGATGTCTCGAGATGGTGAGCTCTCACAGCTTGAGCTGTACCGTTGCGCGGGCTTGTGAAAGTGCCTCCTGAAACCTGGACTCAGATCTGGCAACATCTGCCCCGCCTGCCCCTCCTCATTCTTCCACCTTACCGCCCCCCATGCTCCTCTGGCAGCTTTGTGGAACTCACAGCAACTGCTTCCTCCTTCTCGTCCTCAGAGTCGGTGGGCTTGCTGATGGGTGGGGTGGGGTGAAAGGGAAGTGTCTTGTGGTCAGAGCACCTTCAGATTTTTGGTATTGCAGCCTTTATAGGTGGGTTGATTGATGAACGGTAAGTGTCATCTGAGGGCCTTAATAAAAATGCCCCCTCTGGCCGGGCATGGTGGCTCATGCCTGTAATCCAAGCACTTTGGAGGCCAAGGCAGGCGGATCACCTGAGGTTGGGAGTTCAAGACCAGCCTGACCAACATGGTGAAACCCCGTCTTTTTAAAAAAAAAAAAAAAATGCCTCCTCTAGGCTTTGTCCCCTGTAGGAAACTCGAACCAGAATTGTTACTTGCTTTACACTAGTAAGTGTATTGGAGCTTGAAGTGAATCCGCTTTTATGCTAACTGGCTGTTTTGAATCACATGCCAAAGCCAAATATTTGTACATACAGAATGTGTGAAAATGGTGCAAAGCATGGCTCAACGACAAGCGTTCTTTTCATTAAAAGAAGCTACTTTAAGGAATAGAGGCTGTCTACCATTCGAGTACAAAACATTTCAAGATCTTCCTGGAAAACTATCTTAAGTGCACTGAATAATCAACACCAGATTTCAAGACAGTTATGCTTATACATGGAAACTGGGCAGAAAGCACAGCGGGTCCATTTTAAGGATTTTTCCAAATATACCAGCTGGCTCTCCTAAGAGATCCCTTTGAAGGAAAATGTCTCCTCCTATGGAATTTCAGCCTGTGGAAAAATACTTCAGAATGCAGAGCAGGCTTTCCAACAGTCTGCCTTCCCCATAATCTGATGTCCTTAGCGCCTGTAGACCTACATAGGCACAAGTTCACTTTTGTTCCTGCATATTCTAAGAGGCCACTCTGTGCACCGCTACAAAAGTGAAGCGTTTGTCACTGGAAGATACAAATCTGAGAGCTTCCACTCTATTCTCAGAAATTCCTGTGGCATGCAGCTCTGCAGATTTCATTTTCCAATGGTACTAAACTGATAAAGTTATATCTGTCTCATCAATTTGTAAGTTAAATCACAAGTTGTGTGTGTATTTTCTAAAGAGCTGGTCCCTCTATTTCACTTAAATGATATTATTACTGTTGTTAATATTAAGACAAAAGTTAAGTCATCATTGTGGAGTCACAGCAGAAAGAGTTTCACCTGTGGATATTAATCCACTTGGATGTCCTAGAAAATTTTTTTACAAAAAAATTAAGCACTTTCAGTATGCCTTTTGAAAATTTTGCATATAAGAAATAGCACAAGTTGTCATAGATATAGAATGAATTCTGGAGGCTATAAAATAATGGTTCTGAAATTCAGAGCCCACACCGGCCCGGTTCCTGCCTGAGCAGCCCCATTCAAGTTTGTTATGTGAGTTGTGGAAACTGGAAAGTGACCAGTATTCCAGCACTCTTGTTTATTCTGTGAACAGAGTCAGTGCATCCTCTTTAGCAAGAAAATAATTCACCATCTGGCCACCATGGGAGCCTTTGTTCCCAGCTTCGTGTCCATCTATCCTGCCTCCTTCTAGACTCTTAGAAATATGATGATAGTCAAATGGATGAATTCATCCACCCCATCAGCTATAAATTTAACCACAATCAATTAGGATAGCTAAGTCCCTCCAGCAAAGGCTGAGTCTACCTGAGAAATAAATGAAAGAATTCAGAACAAGAAATCATAGTTTTGCTTTTTTTTTTTTTTTTTTTTTAATTTTTTTTGTTTTTTTTTTTTTTTTTTTTTTTTCAATTATCTTGGTGTTTCACGAGAAGTCATTTGATAGTCTGAATGAACTGGAAAGTTACTGTAGTGATTGCTCCACTTTAAATATGGAGACATATCCCAAAGAGAAGCATTACAAACAGATCTGCCCAACAAGGATTATATATTATAAAGATCTCATATTATATTTGAGATCCTTATAATAATTTGTCCTTTCCAAATCCTGATGCTGTGACTACTTGAGAGCAAATGAGAACAGAAGAAAGTGTTGTTTAAAGATGGGTCTGGCTAGGTGTGGTAGCTCATGCTTGTAATCCCAGCACTTTGGGAGGATGAGGCTGGAGGACTGCTTGAGCTGTGGAGTTCCAGACCAGCCAGGGCAACAGAGTGAAACTGCATCTCTACAGAAATGAAAAAATTAGCCAGGTGTGGTGGTGTACACCTGTGGTCCCAGCTACTTAGGAGGCCAAGATAGGAGGATCACTTGAACCCAGGAAGTTGAGGCTGCAGTGAGCCATGTTCACACCTCTGTCTCTAAATAAATAAAAATAAAGATGGGTCTCAGGGTTCCACGGGGGCTGCCATGACCCATGAGTGGAGGAGGGGGCTTCTTAGGTCCAGTACTCTGATAGAAGTCAAAGAATTACAAAGGCCTCATCCAGTTCATTCCCACCTCACAATGAAGCTGCAGAGTTGGCCATTTATCAGGAAGTACCTCTTGGAGCATACAGGATGGTGAACTGAATGAATGCTGAGGTTGACAGCTTATTCCCCTAGGAACCCTGTGAGTCTTTGCATCCGTGCACCTTGGTCTGAACGTGACAGAGAAAGAGGTAGCCTAAGACAGCTGCACGGGTGGAGAGTGAACAAGTCCACTAAGTTTTGTCATCAGTCGGGCCCAGTGGGTCTGGGGGGGATGTGACAGCAGGAAAACAGAGGTGGCATCTCTCTGGGCCTCTCCTACCTGTACCTGGTCTCTTTCTGAAACATTCGTTTCTCTGCGATTTGTGTTTGCTGTTGGAGGGGCTGGAGCGAGCCTCTGTGGGTTGGAACCCTTTTCACCTCCGGGTATGTCCCTATTTTGTGGTCATGCAGTTTTGGATTGAGATTGTCTGAGACTTCAGAGGAGACCCCAAAGCACGCAGCAGAGAATATGGAAGGAAAGCGCATTGTAAATGGTATGCCTTGGCTTTTTTCTTCCAGCTGTAAAATTTGGCCGAATGTCGAAAAAGCAGAGAGACAGCTTGTATGCAGAAGTGCAGAAGCACCGGATGCAGCAGCAGCAGCGCGACCACCAGCAGCAGCCTGGAGAGGCGGAGCCGCTCACGCCCACCTACAACATCTCGGCCAACGGGCTGACGGAACTTCACGACGACCTCAGCAACTACATGGACGGGCACACCCCTGAGGGGAGCAAGGCAGACTCTGCCGTCAGCAGCTTCTACCTGGACATACAGCCTTCCCCAGACCAGTCAGGTCTTGATATCAATGGAATCAAACCAGAACCAATATGTGACTACACACCAGCATCAGGCTTCTTTCCCTACTGTTCGTTCACCAATGGAGAGACTTCCCCAACTGTGTCCATGGCAGAATTAGGTAATGGCTTGCATGCTTCCACTGGGATGCTCTGTTCATGCTCTTTGAAGTAAAAGGGGTGTGTCTGACTTTCCTCTCATGAGTTCTGTTATTTAAACGATACCACTCACCTTTGCCATTTGGGCCCCTTCATTTTGCACCCTGCCCCCTTGCTTTTCGCCCTCTGCTGTTTCCCACGGTTTTCCAGGACATGCATTGACGTCTCAGCATCCGAAATGGGACAAAACCGACGCCCACAATCTTTGAATTCTGCAGGAAACTGTAAGCTCAGGGAATGGCCACATCAACTTCGTTAGTGGTTTACTTTAGTTATATCCCAGGGACTGCTTTATATCTAAGGTGAACCAAAAAAAATGGCAGTCCACAAACCGAACTTGGCCCATAGGCATATTTATTTATTTTTTTTGACCAGTGCAGAGTTTAAAAACTTTTGAATAAGTTGCTAATATTTAAATTTGGATAATTACACCCAAAAGTTCAGCTTTTTTAGCTTCTTCTGGGAGGGGAAAAATAATCTATTTACACTGGGTCAACATTGATGAAGGTCACCAGCCAGCTGGCAGCAGCCAGGCCAGAGGCTTACAGCTTTCAATGGTCCATCCCACCCCTACGATTATATCATCTGCACAGCTCCCATAGGCATCTAAGTTTTGCAACTCTGATATATGCTATAAATGTTCAACAGAAATTAGCTTCTTTATTTATCAAAATGCTCTGATGTTGGATATTGGTGACAAAATTGATGTTTAAGTCTCACCCTGCAAAAAAAAAAAAAAAAAAAAAAAAAGCTGTCTTTTTCTTATTGCTGGGACATGACTGCTTCTTGGGAGGTGTGACCTAGAATGTTGATAAAACAGACAGCGGGCAACTTTCCATTTCAAGGAAATTGTGTTAACATCCTCTGCTATATTTAATCGATTTTTAAGTACAGCACTGTTATTAGAAAAACTTTGATAAGAACCTTTGTAGTTTTTGAATTTGATCTGCTCCTCCTGGTGGTTCCTCACACAAAGTTATAATCCTTTGGGATATATCAATTAGTTGCTGTAGAGAAGACTAAGTTAATACGAGGAGAGAATGAAGACTTCAGACAGAAAAGAACCAGCAGGTTCAGACTGAGCACAGAAATCCTCAGTTCACAGAAATAATGGCTGTGTTCTTTAGACGGTTTCTCTACCTCTGTATCCCATAAAACATTTTTTAAGTGAAAATTTATATTTCCAGTAAAATCTTTCTCCAAATAGAACAAATTGAATGTTCTTTATGGTTTTTACACAAGCATCTCTTTATGGGTCTAAATTTAAATCCTCAAGAGCAGGGACATTTTAAGCCTGGCCTGTAACCACTGAACAGCATTAAAAGGTGTATTGCAGCTCTTTTGATTAACAGAGAAACCTTTGAACTAGAAGCCAAGCTGAGCAGAGGTAGGTTGTTTCTTTTTTCTTTCTTGAACTAGAACAAAAACCTTCCATTTTCGTCATGAAATCTTGGTTGCCTGAGCCTTAAGCAGAACTGTAATGAAAGTGAAATTTTCAGAAATGAATAAGGATTTGATTGAAAGCTGACATGATACCATGAAAAATGACCTGACTCACTTCATGTTTGCTTCCATCTTACCATAAATACTAGTGACTCTGTCCTGTTTGCTTGTCAAATGTGCAATCCTGAAATAAATCCACAGACCTTCGGCAAAGCATTGCCCTTGAACACGGCACTTTGACTAAAAAAAATGCACCGATGCTGAAGTGGGACCCAAAATGGCTGAGCTGATTCCCTGAGGCTCCCAGACAAGTCAGCTTCCTCTTGCATGGGCTCACTTTGCAGTGCAATCTGGGAGCCCTGCATCCTCACGCTTGCTCTGTATGCTTTTAAATGACGGATTTGTCACAGGTGTTGTGGCATTTTCCAGAATAAATGAAATGAGATCATCAGTAGGAGAAGTCCCAAACCCAAAACTAAACTAGCATTTATCTGGAAAGGATATAATTGGGCTCTAATTGTCTTATCCCATTTATACCTGCAAAGTGTTTCGGGGAGCTAAGAGTTTCATGAAAGTGGCCCAAGTCTTGCTGCTGCTTCTCCAAAGCTACTTAAATTCCTCAGATGTTTCTTTTGGGGCGTAGGACCTGCTATCTCTTTAACTAAGACTCTGGACTTCATTTTAGGCTACACTTTGTCACTGAATTTTATATGAAACTAGTTGTATAATAGGAAAATAAATTATAAACCAACACATCCTAAGTCCAATTCTTTCTTTCAAGAGTGGTATGCACAACCCATTATTTTTAGTGGAAAATACGTTTTCATCCTTGGCTAGGAAATTCTGCCCTTGGTGTACAATTAGTATCTGAATTATACGTTCCAGATAAACAACCTAGGTTTTTTTTTTTTAAGTGCAAATTATGTTTGTTCCTATAATTGATATGTAAAGCTTTGCACAGGAGAGACGACTGATATCTTGGGCAAAGCATGAGACAAGAAATCTGCTCATATGGGTTGTGGTCCTAGCATTGATGTAAGTAGTACAATCCAGTGTAAGTCATGTAAGTAACATCTGCGAGCTGTAGTTTCTCTACTCCTAGAATATAGAGGTCTGTGTCTGAATCATAGCTCTGCCACTTGTCAACTGTGACACCTTGAAGAAGTCACTTGACCTCACTGTGGTTCAGTTTCCTCATCTGTGAAACAGAGATAATAGTAGTACCTTTCTCCTGGGGTTGTTTTAAGGATTAAGTGAGAAACCATATATATTTAGGATAGACACAAGTTATGTGGGGCTGGCACATAGTAAATGCTGTATGTGCTAACTGTTATAATTATTCATGTCATTATTATTTGTTAAACAAGGATAGTTTGGACCAGATGGTGTCTAAAGTTCCTTCCCATTATGAAAATCTGTGACTAACTCAGAAGCCAGGACTTCCCATCTGAAGCATCAGGGCGTTGGCTGCATTGCTGAAGCAGTCGTGGTTGGGACACGTGACTTGCCCCAGTCACAGAGTGAGGTAGATAGACTATCTGCTCAGCTCAGACAGAAGCCAGGTCTCCTAACTCTTAGCCCAGGGTATTTCACTACTCCAGACTTTCTCTGAGAGACCACTCTTAAATTCTCGACTTTTATTCAGCATGACCATACTCCCCTTTGCTGAAATGGAGATTTAAAAATAGCCAAGCGTCTAAAATCTTACACTTGCCAAATCGACTGTGAATTGGAATCAAAGGCAGTTGATGAGCAGATGGTGGGAATGCAACCACTGCCCTCTACTGGTATGTCTTGTACATTGCGTGATTTGTTGTGTCACTTCTTATTGGCTGCTTAAAATAGGTAGGGATACGTGGCCACAGTTTCTTAAGACAAAGTGAAACCACAAGGTGCGAAGCATCTTATTAACTAGAAATGAAGCATACATAACCGGGAAGGAAATGATATGAGCCTCTTATCCTTCACTCCACAGCATCCCTCCCCCCGATTCCCCAGGAAGACTCATCATTTTTTTATCAGAAAAATTGGTTTACATTATACAAACGATCTTACATGTAAGAGTTCTTTCCAGAAGAGGTAGTTCATTACCTTATGTCTGTATTTTCTCGTTTCTGACTCCGTATTATTTCTGTCTTCACTCCCCTCTTTGCAAGCGTCATTGATTGTAAGACACATCATTTACTGGCTTCTCCCTCTCACTCAGTTTCTCATTCTTTCCTTTACATTTGTTCTTTTATTTGTGTTTTATTTTTTATGTTGTTTGTACATGCTGTTTTAGTGTCCGCGTTGCCAAGTAGGGCCGTTCAGGTTTATTATGTTTCAGTGTCTCTAAGGAGATTCTGGTTTCAAGCTCCGTTTAGGTGAACCTGCTCTGTTTTCACACAAACAAGTCTGCTTCTGTTTGAGGAAAGCAGTAACAAATTTCCAAACAAGTAGACACTCTCCCTGGTGGCACCAGGTTTGCATTCAGCACCATTCTTTTAAAATGGTTTGCCTATTCTATACTCAAAACACTAGGGAGAGGGATCATTTTTTGATATGCTTTTATATTCATGGTGTTTCCTTAATTCCTTTAAAAAATACTTCTTTAATCGTCCTTCCCTTCCAGAACAATTACTACTAAGCTGCTCCAAATTGTTCGTTCCTGGAATCTAGATTCTAGCAGCCTTCTATGTGGTCCTCCTCCCCAAGCCTCTCTGTGCTCCAGTCCACGAAGCACAGAACTGCTTGTTCCATTTCCCCAGATAGAATTTCCTTCCTTCCTCCTTTCCTCCCTCCCTCCCTTTCTTCTCTTCTGTTCTCTTCTTCTTTTCTTTTCTTTCTGATGGAGTCTTGCTCTGTTGCCAAAGCTGGAGTGCAATGGTGCAATTTGTGCTCACTACAACCTCTGCCTTCTAGATTCAAGCCATTCTCCTGCTTCAGCCTCCGAGTAGCTGGGATTACAAGTACCCACCACCTTGCCCAGCTAATTTTTGTATTTGCAGTAGAGATGGGATTTCACCATGTTGGCCAGGCTGGTGTCGAACTCCTGACCTCAGGTGATCCACCTGCCTCAGCCTCCCAACGTCCTGGAAGTACAGGCGTGAGCCACCACACCCCTATCCCCAGATATAATTTTCATTATGACAACTCCTGAGAATCTTGCTGATTCTTTTTGTTGTATCAAGTCCAAAACTCAATCCTAACATTCAAGATCCTTCAGGATTTGGGCCCTGACCTACCTGTATTTCCATTTTGACACTATCACTTTATTATGTCTGCCTCCTCCCTATAAATCCCTTCATGTGCCCTCCCTTTTGTGTGGAGCTGGTCTACTGCCTGATGCCACTGACTCTGCTTACCTATCCTATCCATCCTTCAGGGTCCAATGCAAAAGTTCCTCTTATGCCAAGAAGCATCTCCTAATTCCATCAAGCCAACATTAATCTCTTTCTTTTCTTTGAGACTGAATCTCACTCTATCGTCCAGGCTGGAGAGCATTGGCACCAGCTCAGCTCACTGCAATCTGCCTCCCAGGTTCAAAGGATTCTCCTGTCTCAGCCTGAGCAGCTGGGATCATAGCCACCCACCACCACACTGGCTAAATTTTTTTTTGTATTTTTAATAGAGACAGGGTTTCACCAGGTTGGCCAGGCTGGTCTCAAACTCCTGACCTCAAGTGATCTGCCCACCTCAGCCTCCCAAAGTGCTGGGATTACAGGCATGAGCCACAGAACCCAGCCAATCTCTTCCTTTTCTGACAGCTTCAGTTACTTTTTTCTTTCTCTTCTGCTGTATTTCAACTTTATTATCTAATGTCTTGAATTGTCCTTCCAGTGTGTTCATATGTGTTCACCCGATTGCAAGTACCTAGAGAAAACTTCTTTGGCCTCTACATCTTTAACATTTTCAAACATCTTGCTCAATCATAATAATAACAACTAATATTCTGTAGTACATACTAAGTATTCCTCCCCATTCTAAGGGCTCAACTCATTTAATCCTCATGGTAGTCCTATGAAATAGGTACCATTTCCCTCATTTTACACACGAGGAAACCGAAACACAAAGAGGTTAGATAACATAACCTAGATCACACAGCTAGTAAGCAGCAGAGCTGAGATACGGACTCGAATGGCCTAGCTTCAGAATCTATGTCTTAACAGCTACAGTATGCATAGTTACATGCTAGGCCCTCAGTAACGCTTGTTCTGCAATTTGCAGAAAAAAACAAAACAAAAGAAAATGCCTAGTTGTCACCATAAAAGGATGTCATTCTCTAGTTTTTCAAGAATAGGAATAATCCTTCCCGGGTCAATGTTATGCGGCAGATGTGTCTTCATAAAAATGCCAAGAAGAAACACCACGTCAATCATTTCCTATGTCTATCTAGGTCAATATTTTTTCATTCCTAGATGTTGGTATAAAGGCACAGAACAAGAGCAAAGTCAGGAGGGTCTTTGAAGTCACCAAGTCTCATCTTCAAATGTTGCCTTTGCAAAGCCCCTATCCTCCTTCATCTTCCCAAATACAAGACGGTTCCAAATTACGTGTTTAAATGTGTAAAGATGGTCCAAACCTGCACAGCACATTGCTTTCTACTTGTTACTTTTTAAAGCAAATACTAAGTCACCAATTGTTTAAAGAATTTGGCTTCTCATGCTTGTGATCTCCTGTTTTCTCCTTAGAACACCTTGCACAGAATATATCGAAATCGCATCTGGAAACCTGCCAATACTTGAGAGAAGAGCTCCAGCAGATAACGTGGCAGACCTTTTTGCAGGAAGAAATTGAGAACTATCAAAACAAGGTATGATCTGAGGACTTTTTCCTCCTAGGATTGAGCCAATATTGGGAAAGGTATAGGTATAGGAAATTTGCTCAAGAGTTAAAACAGACCAAGGAGTGAGTGTCTCTCATCAGATAGCAAGTTTCTGTTTAAATATCTTTTCTCCAAAGCTGCTCATGTACTTGAAGCTTTGCCATTTTACTGAGATGTCTGCATGTACAATTTCAGCATAGCAAATAATTTCCATTGTGCTTTACAGGTATATACACGTCTCGTTCCATTTGTCAACAGGAGACTAGATTTAGCAGCTTCCAAAAGTCTAAATGAATTGAGATTTGTTTTAATATCACAATCAAAGATTTTAAGGTCTGGAAGTTCATGTAAAAGAATCTCAGACACATGTTTCTGGAAGTTGACATGGAGTTGTATATACAAAAAAAGTTTAGAAGCTATGATCATAACTCCAGTCTGAACCTAGCAATGTGAGGCTGACAAATAGTGCTCTACTTACCTTTTTCTATAAAACACTGAGATCAACAAGATTATCTAGGTGAATCCGCTTTACATATGAGGAAAACTAACGTCCGTTGACATGTCTGGGTAGTGAAACATCAAGACCGGACCTTGCCTCCTGGCTCCTAATTCGCTGTTTCTTCCACCCCATCATATTGGTGGAAACAGTCTGAAACTAAGATTAGGGAAACAAGTTAGCAATAAAACTGATCCAGATCATTCTGTAACTGAACTGGAGAGCACATAAATAAAAGGAATTTAACCAGATATGTTGAGGAATAGCAGCACATCACTTTGTTTGCCTTTGACGTAGCAGGTCATGCCAGCAGCCAAAGCTACAAAGGAGAAGCAAGAAAACAGTAAGAAGCAACAAGGTGTATGCAATGGGATTTTAGAGTCAGCGATGCTTGGATTTGAACCCCAGCTCCCCTATCTACTAGTTTTTTTGTTTTGTTTTGTTTTGTTTTGTTTTGTTTGTTTTGAGACAGAGTCTCAGCCTGTTGCCAAGCTGACACTTGCACTGGCATGATCTTGGCTCACTGCAACCTCTGCCTCCCCGGTTCAAGTGATTCTCCTGCCTCTGCCTCCCAAGTAGCTGGGACTGCAGGCATGTGCCACCATGCCTGGCTAATTTTTGAATTTTTAGTAGAAACGGGGTTTTACCATGTTGGCCAGGCTGGTCTTGAACTCCTGACCTCAAGTGATTCTCCCGCGTCGGCCTCCCAAAGTGCTGGGTTTCAGGCATGAGCCACCGTGCTCAGCTAGAAAAATAGTCTTTTGAACAGAAATTAAGACAAGGGTGTCATAAAACACCTAGCTCATAGTAGGTACACAATAAATTCAACTAATTCCCCCTTTTCTCCCTTTCCCACAGTAAAGTGTTGTTAAATTTCCCAAAGCAAAATAATTGCTTAAATGAACATCCAGGCCGGGCGCGGTAGCTCATGCTTATAATACCAGCACTTTGGAAGGCCCAGGCAGGTGGACACTTGAGGTCAGGAGTTCAAGATCAGCCTGGCCAACATGGTGAAACTCTACCTCTCCTAAAAATACGGAAATCAGTTGTCCATAGTGGCATGTGCCTTTAATCCTAGCTACTTAGGAGGCTGAGACAGGAGAATCACTTGAACCTGGGAGACGGAGGTTGCAGTGAGCCAATATCACGCCACTGCACTCCAGCCTGGGTGACAGAGCAAGACTCTATCTCAAAAAAAAAAAAAAGGGAAGAACCTACTTTGCCACTCTTCATGGCCGAGGGTCAAAGCAATGGCATGCTTTGCTTTTATGACTCTCCAGCTTCTGCTACAAAACCTAACATCTTCCTGGAGGATGTTAATATATTTCCCTCTTTAACAGCAGCGGGAGGTGATGTGGCAGTTGTGTGCCATCAAAATTACAGAAGCTATACAGTATGTGGTGGAGTTTGCCAAACGCATTGATGGATTTATGGAACTGTGTCAAAATGATCAAATTGTGCTTCTAAAAGCAGGTATGTGCTTTGTAAGTGAATTTTGAGATCTCTTCCTAACCTGCTTTCACCCACTTATTAAAGAAATGCTGGGTAAGGAAGGTGTCGGGAGCAGTTTCGATAATAGCTCAGGTTTTCCTTAGCAGAAACAGAGTTCTTCTGCAAGGTTTTGAGATACATGCAGGAAACATTCCCCCCGCTTTGCTTCTCTTCTGGGTGAAAAGATTAATTTGAAGGACACCCGCATTCCCACATTTTCCCGTCACCTGTTTTGTTTCTACACTCCAAGTCCTCTGAGTTGATGATGTCGTTAGGAAGAGGGACGTAGAACGCAGAAAGATATACTTGTGTTTGAGTCTTTGTTTTAGTACGTAGGAATAAATATTTTCCTAGCAACTCTGAGACTCCACATTGCAAGGAGGAAGAGTGCTAAGGAAGTAATTTATAAATCAACCCTCACTTCAAGTAAACAGGCCTTAGCTTCAACACAACAGTCTTTAACAACATAGAAAACCCTGCCCTTTTGGATAGACAGCTGATGTGACTGAGAACCCACTAGCTAATTGCACAGCACACCCACCAAGCTGTCTCAGGAGTCTCTTCCTGAGCACCTTAGAAACAAACTCGCTAGCATCGAATAACTGAAACCATTTCTGCCCCTGCCTAGGTTCTCTAGAGGTGGTGTTTATCAGAATGTGCCGTGCCTTTGACTCTCAAAACAACACCGTGTACTTTGATGGGAAGTATGCTAGCCCCGATGTCTTCAAATCCTTAGGTAAGGGGATACAAAGGTGCCTTTTCTTCAAATTGAGGCTATAGGAAAAGATGGGAGTGGAGCGAAAGATCTGCTTGGACAAAATAAAAACTGATTATTTAGAAACGGAAATTAAGGAGTTTTATACCTATTTTACTTTCTAGTTAATCACTGTATGAAAGTCATATAGCTCAAAAGTTTTTTGTCTACATTACATGTAAAGACCTAGAGTTTCATTTTATCTAGTTGGTAATCAAAGGGATTTAGATTGCATGTCCTTCCATTCTCTTTCAGATGTTAAGAAACCAGATTTGCTTGGGGTATATTATTCAGATAACCTTTAGGATGTCAGTTGATACATAAAATTAAGCAAAGGGCAAAAGCTCTGCCCTTCTATCCCCCTCAAACAGTAACCATTAATGAGACTGAAATGCAGATATCCAAGTAAAAGTTAAACCTAAGGGAAAACATAACACACAATTTGTAAATAAATAATTTTGGGCCAGGCACGGTGGCTCATGCCTGTAATCCCAGCACTTTGGGAGAGCGAGGCGGGTGGATCACCTGAGGTCAAGAATTTGAGACCAGCCTGGCCAACATGGTGAAGCCCCGTCTCTACTAGAAATACACAGATTAGCTGGGTGTGGTGGTACACGCCTGTAGTCCCAGCTCCTCAGGAGGCTGAGGCAGAAGAATCGCTTGAAACTGGGAGGTGGAGGTTTAAGTGAGCTGAGATAGTGCCACTGCACTGCAGCCTAGGTGACAGAGTGAGACTCTGTCTCAAAATAGTAGTAATAATAAACTTTGGATTTCTGTAATTTAAGTAAAATGAATATAGTTATTAAGAAGAATGGATAAACGAGATTTCTTAAAAAGCTGTATGACACAAGATATATATATATATAGCACATTGTCATTTAAATATATACATTTGCAAAAATACCCAATCTGAAGGAATAGACACCAAACTTAAGCAGTCTTTTGTGGAATGGATTATTATTTTAGGGGACTTTCACATTCTGTGTTTTCATGTTAGTAAATAGTTGTAATAGTTTACCACCAGAATGTGTCATTTGTTAACTTTTTTCTTCTTTTTTTTTTTTTGAGACGGAGTTTCGCTCTTGTTGCCCAGGCTGGAGTGCAATGGCGTGACCTCGGCTCACCGCAACCTCCGCCTCCCGGGTTCAGGCAATTCTCCAGCCTCAGCCTCCTGAGTAGCTGGGATTACAGGCACGCGCCACCAGGCCCGATAATTTTTTGTATTTTTAGTAGAGACGGGGTTTCACCATGTTGACCAGGATGGTCTCGATCTCTTGACCTCGTGATCCACCCGCCTCGGCCTCCCAGAGTGCTGGGATTACAGGCTTGAGCCACCGCACCCGGCCTCATTTGTTAACATTTTTAAGGATGTTTCAGGCCGGGCGCGGTGGCTCAAGCCTGTAATCCCAGCACTTTGGGAGGCCGAGGCGGGTGGATCACGAGGTCAAGAGATCGAGACCATCCTGGTCAACATGGTGAAACCCCGTCTCTACTAAAAATACAAAAAATTAGCTGGGCATGGTGGCGCGTGCCTGTAATCCCAGCTACTCAGGAGGCTGAGGCAGGAGAATTGCCTGATCCCGGGAGGCGGAGGTTGCGGTGAGCCGAGATCGCGCCATTGCACTCCAGTAATAAGAGTAACAAGAGTGAAACTCCGTCTCAAAAAAAAAAAAAAAAGGATGTTTCAGATGAAATAGAGTTGAAACAAAAATGAGTTAATTTATTATTAGCTTACAGCTATTAGACTCTGTAGGTTAAAAGTGCAGGCTCTGAAATCAGGCAGCGTTGCTTGGCTTCTCGGGCTGTACTTTCTACCTGCGTGACCACAGGTGTATTACTTTCCTCTCCAAGTCTCAGTTTCCTCACCTCTTATGTGGGGATAATAATAACCCCTCCTTCATAAAGCTGTTGTAAAATAAGAAGAAACCCAAAGAAATATCTCAGAGCAATACTTGTCATAGTCATCACACAACAAAAGTTCAGTCTCATTATTTTGAATGAGGATGACAGCGGTAATGGTGATGTGATAGAAGTGGTAGCAATGGTGGTGATGGCTAAACAGATTTTTCTTTTAAGATCGTAAGCTGTTAAACTGCAGAAATGTTACTACTATTCCTTCCAATCTTGAACCACTGGATCTCTCTTCACCTTCCCCCATGTTTTTCTCTTAAGACCACTTACGGGTCTTAGGAGAACCTTAGGAAAACCTAAGACCTAGGTTTTTCTCTTAAGACGGTAACCAAAATTCTAAACTGTCTTTATTTTAATTTTGGCAGGTTGTGAAGACTTTATTAGCTTTGTGTTTGAATTTGGAAAGAGTTTATGTTCTATGCACCTGACTGAAGATGAAATTGCATTATTTTCTGCATTCGTACTGATGTCAGCAGGTAAGATAACCAAATAAAAATGGTTTTAGAATTGTCTAAGATGAAGAATTTTTACAAGGTGCATACATTTAATAGCTATAAAATATGTGGGAGGTACTAAGAGAGGTCTCCACTGTTATTAAATCTAATTTTAAGTCTTCAAATGATACCCTCTCTTCTCCCTCCAATACAAACATATATTCTTTTAAGAAAACGTCACGCCTTTCAGATAAACAAAAGAAATGAGAATTGAATAAAACCCAGTCCAGGATTAACCTCCTGTTACGAGAGAAATGCTTTTGTAGAATAGGGTTGCCTTTCTTAATACGTGTCTCTGGAATAACATGGTTTTTGAGTCATCCTGTTTTTTGTTAAAATCCACGTAGATGTCATCCACTAGATTATCTGAATTTAATCTGTGTTTTCAACCAGCACTGCATGTTTGGGGATGATCACTTTTGCTTAGCCACTGCCTTCCATTTGGAAGACTTACACATAAGGACTTTATCCTCAATTAACAACCCTTAAGTCACTTGGAATCCTATTGACAATTTTGGTTCTCAAAGATTATAAGAAAACTTTCATATTTTTCAAAAAAGCTAGCAGGATTGATAATATTTCATTCCAAGTATAATTATTTGAAAATCCTGAGGGGCCATGGTGGTTTCATTTGCATTCATATGAGTATGGCCTCATATTTAATTGTTTATCCTTTGGAAGGGGAGGATCCTTCCTTCCTCTGAGTATTGGTAAAAATAGAAAGGATTAACACCCTGTTCTTTTCACTCCATTAGGAGAAATTTTCAAAGAGGAGTAAAACTGGCCTCTGTGTCTGTAAATATGCGTTGTGATACAATTATCTGTATCAAAAGAATCCAGAAAAAAGGGATCCTGACACCATGTGGGAGGAATGCTAAAGAATATCATTTTCTTATGTTTAGATCGCTCATGGCTGCAAGAAAAGGTAAAAATTGAAAAACTGCAACAGAAAATTCAGCTAGCTCTTCAACACGTCCTACAGAAGAATCACCGAGAAGATGGAATACTAACAAAGGTGAGAGCCAAAGGCATGGCCTGAATTACCCCGTAGCACAAATGATGCTGCCAGTGTGGTCATGTTAAGTCATATGACCAGTTCCCAGAAATACCAGAAAGCAACAGGCTACTAAAAAGAAATAATCTCCATTTGAAAAAAATTCTGTTGAGCGAAAACCCATTATTCAGTCTAAATTATATTTATTATCACTTGATTACAAAGTGTCCTGCAACAATAAGGCAATGTAGGGAAAAAGAAAGTTACATTCTAGAAATTATCCTCTTCCATCAAAGTTGGGCATAAAGCAGAGTTAATGTTCCACACCGAAATAAATTAGAAAAATAGTCTTTGAATTTATTTATTTATTTGTTTTTTAGAGACAACGTCTTACTCTGTCTCCCAGGCTGGAGTGCATAGCTCTCTGCAACATTGAACTTCTGGGCTCAAAAGTTCCTCCTGTCTGAGCTTCCTGAGTAGCTGAGACCACAGGCACATGTGCTACCATACTTGGCTAATTTTTTTTTTATTAGTTTTTTTAGAGATGTTTTTGTAGTTTTTTTTTAAAATGAGTTTTGTAGTTTTTGTGTTGCCCAGGCTGGTCTCAAACTCCTGGCCTCAAGCGATCCTCCATCCTCTGCTGAGATTATAGGAGTGAGCAACTGTGCCCAGCCTAGAATCTTTCAATTTAGAAGGAGGTTACAAAGGACTAAAAGACTTAATCAGAATGACTCTATATGATAATATTAGTTCTACTTCCATTAAATTCATTAGTCATCAACAGTAAATGACTTTTGCATGGTCATCACTTTCCCATCACTACTCTGTATTCACAGCATAAGGTTTCATTTTTACCAATCATTATCTTTCACAATAAAAGTATAATTGTAATGCCAATTTTTAAAAATGTGCTAATACCCTTCAGTGCCATTGCTAGTAATATGTATTTGGTCTTAGAAAAATCAGCCGTATTCTTTCTTATTTTATGTGTTTTATTGTGTGAGATGATATGAGAGGTTTTTGGTTTTGTTTTCTTGTTTGTTTATTTGTTTGCTTGTTTTTTCTCCTAATAGCTAGGTTATATCAGAAAGGGGTAACTGGGGATTAATTGCTGTTTTTGCTTTTCATTGCCAACCTGTCAGGTCAGAAAAGGGTAACCGGGGGTTAATTGCTCTTTTGCTTTTGATTTTGCACCTGTTAAATAAGCAAATGGGGCACTAATGGGAAGTAGAAGGGAGGAACCCTGTCAGGAACTTCACTCTCTTCTCCATCGTTTTGCCCAAATGCAAGGGTACCATTAGGATCTTTGATGATAAACAGCACTTAACATGTGGACAAGATCTGGTGAAAACATTTCCTAGAGAAGATTATTTTGTGTTAAAATAATAAGCAGGTTGCCTTTGTGAGGGGATTTGAAATTTAAAAGCAATTTTGCAAATTGTGTCATTACCTTCAGCTGGTAAATGATCAATGGTGGTACCTCCATCCAGGCCTTCTGACCCTATTCTTGTGCTCAGACCCAGAATTGCTTTGTTATAGGCAAAACTCATGATCGAAGAGAAACTGATTGTTAGAGTTGACTAGTGTCAGTTCTGCATAAAATGTATAGGGGATGCCATCATCTCCAGTGGCAGTGTCCTCACTACCCAGCACTGTCCCTCACCCACTTCTCTGTCACCAGACCTCTTCTTTTTGCACAGTGATGGAGGGCAGGGTTTCAGGAAGTAGATCAGAAGCCATCTTTGAGTAGGAGGGGGAGTCAAAAGCCTTGGGTTCTGTCTCTAATCAGCCGCTAACAAGCTGTGCCAACTTTTGCGTATGAACACTTTTTCTAGTTATTATTCAGCTTGAAAATCATATTTAGTGTATACTTGGCATTCTGTGACATGACTGTATCATCATTTATTTTTTATTTTTTTGAGACGGCCTCTTGTTCTGTTGCCCAGGCTAGAGTGGTGGTGCCATCTCGGCTCACTGCAACCTTTGCCTCCGAGGTTCTAGCAGTTCTCCTGCCTCAGCCTCTCCAGTAGTTGGGATTGCAGGCGCACACTGCCACACCCAGCTAATTTGTTGCATTTTAGTAGAGATGGGGTTTCACCATGTTGCCTAGGATGGTCTTGATCTCCTGAGCTCAGGCAATCCACCTGCCTTGGCCTCCCAAAGTGCAAGGATTACAGGTGTGAGCCACGGGGCGTGGCCATCATTAAGTTACTTTAAGTGTGTTAGACCATTATAAATAGTGTCGTAAAGATCATTCAAATTCCCTAATCTTTGATGCTCATGCCTGTTCATGACAGTGTGTCCTTTCTTCCATTTACAGTTAATATGCAAGGTGTCTACATTAAGAGCCTTATGTGGACGACATACAGAAAAGCTAATGGCATTTAAAGCAATATACCCAGACATTGTGCGACTTCATTTTCCTCCATTATACAAGGAGTTGTTCACTTCAGAATTTGAGCCAGCAATGCAAATTGATGGGTAAATGTATCACCTAAGCACTTCTAGAATGTCTGAAGTACAAACATGAAAAACAAACAAAAAAATTAACCAAGACACTTTATATGGCCCTGCACAGACCTGGAGCGCCACACACTGCACATCTTTTGGTGATCGGGGTCAGGCAAAGGAGGGGAAACAATGAAAACAAATAAAAGTTGAACTTGTTTTTCTCATGCATATGATTTCCATTATGCCTACAGATATGGACCCTTTTTCTGTCTTGACTTCTTGATCGTTGACCTCTGTTTACAACAGGAGGGTACTAAAGTCGGAGGATTTCCTTTTCTTGTAGCTCACTGCCCACAGACTTTCCTCAGAGTCACCAATCTGTCAGTAACAACAGAGAGTCCAGCAATAATCGGCGACTGGTGTGCATAGCGGAGGTTGCGGCATTACTTTGCACAACTGGCTCTTTGTTTCATGAAGGAAGTTTTTATTTTTTCGCCGATTATTGCCAGTCTGCAGGATGGCATGAAAAGGGTCCATAGCAGTAGCAACAATAGCATTATAATATATTACAGGGTAAATGGGCATGAAGACTATATATAGCTAAAAGAGATATTGTTTATATATTGTTTTAATTAATATAAAATGTAGTTACTGGTGTAGCTTTTCCTGTTGAATTGATAAGGCACTTTCATTTTGCACCTTTTTCTTTAAATTAAATGCTAGCGTGTTCACTGTCGTGTCGCATGTGCACCAGAAACACAAGTTTAACCGAGAAGGCTTGGAAGGTACGTTGGGAGGTATTTATGCTGCTGTTTACAAAATTACTTTTAAAATACTGGCTGGTCATATCTAGAAATCACCACGTTGGATTTTTTTTTTAACATGTGAATTTGGAATTAGAAACGGAATTCTCCCTAAATTATACTTCGCTTTTTGGTAAGTTTAATGATAGATGTGTTTATGCTTCATACAAAGTTGAATGATCATTGTGGACATATACCATCATGCTCATTTTTTTTAAAGCTTTTTAAAATGCCACCTCATGGAGGCGAGGGAGGGAAGCTCATTTTACACAATTCAGTAGTTAAATACGGACTTGGTCTCATCTTGCAACTCTTAGGCTTTGAGAACAAATCAAAAACCAGAATATTTATTGGAATCTAGCTTTTATTATAAGAAGGACCCAAAGATTATATCTGGAGCAAACACACACTCCCCATGTGAGGACATGAAGCATTTGCTTTGTGAATGTTTATGTTCTTGGTATAATCTAGGAACTCTATGAGTTTATCTCAGAGTGAACTACTTCTAGATTTGTTGTCAATAGATGCTATAATTCAAGAATGTTGCTCTCCATATTTGAAAAACGACGGATAGGAGGGCCAGGGGAGCATACAATGTTGAACCAGTTTCTCTTATTTAAATATTAAATACTTTAAGCCTTTAAAGTGAAGTTGATGCTGGCTGCAAACATTTACTCTTGTATTTATCTTCACTAGGAAACTGTGGACTGTAATTTATTTTATTAAATATTTAGAAGATTATTTGGCTGGTGTGTTCAGGTGAGAAATACTGAGTTGTTTCTGTTTAATTTCATGTTTTTTTTTTTTTTTTTTAAATAATCCCTAGTGTGGGCAGGGGAAAAGAATAGTCTGATAAACAGGTATGCATATTTTAAAAACAAGTGACCTTTTGAGAATGTAGGCATTTAGACGATGATTTTAGTCGCACTAGAGTGGGATTCAAACTACGGGTCAAAGACCATTTTGTACAGAAAAGGGAACGTCTCCCATGGATGTTAAGGTAGGAGTTTCCACACAGCCCTTTCTGTCCAAGAAATAGTCTCCTCTGCCACTGGTGTCCCTGTGGAATCTTCCACAGGAATTACAGCTTCTCACATCATGCTGGGTTACCAGCATGGGCTTCCCAGAGCACTTCACTCTGTTTCTAACGCCACTGACTTTTCTGACTTGTTTCCTGAGGGACTTGGAAAACGGGAAGTTATTATTCACACAGATGTGTGTATGAAGCCTAAATAACATCCAACTTTTTTTTTTCACAAACATAATAAGGGTTTAACCATAAATAGAAGACAAGAGTAATAGTCCTTTAAATTTCTTACAGGCATGTAAAATTTTATGTGTTTATAGAAAGAGGCTACCTGTCAGCATATAGTATTTATATGGGGCAAGAAGGGTTAAATCAAATCTTTAATTTAAGTAAGCATAGTTCCTTTAAAGATCAATAGTATTTATACTCTAAAAAGAGTACCAAGCTTAGTTCAGTTATTTATTTGTCCTTTTTTTTCCTGTTGTTTCTCCTTTGGGAGGAAATGGTGTTTTGTTTTTGTTTGGGTTTTGCTTTTTTGGTTTTTTTTTGTTTTGTTTTAGTTTTGTTTTGTTTTGTTTTTTGTCATTCAGATCCACTAAATTTGGGGATGGTTTTATTAAAGTATATTAACTTCTTTTTAACCAAAGCTTTCTGAATATGACCAGCCTCAGGTACTAGCACATTAAAGAGCAACTAAACCTAATTCCAGTGTCCGTTTGTGAAATAATAAGAACAAATTGAATTTCTCAAGGGTGAGAGAGAACATAATGTTGAACTTAAAAGAAATTCCTTTTCTCAGTAAGGATTCTGCATGTACCTAGTGCAAAACAAAACAAAACAAAAACAGACAAGAAAACTAATGCTCTAACCTCAGTAATAGTCATGCCATGGTGACATTGCTTTTATGGTAAACCATGATAGCATAACATGATGCTTCTTCCCAGGTGTTTCTGAAAGAAAAGCACGGGTGGAGCTTAAAAGCCAAGTCCAATGATTGACAGAGTAGGATGAAATAGTAGACAGAGACATGCTCCGTGAAACAAGGAAACAACTGACTACTATTTGGATCTAAGTTAGGATCTGATGTTAAACAATAAATTCAGTTAGAAAAAAATACGGAGCTCAGAAAAGGATGTGAAAAACTTTGCATTTTCCTTTCTTCATGATTATAAAAACACCTATGTGATGACATAAAATACTTGGGTGATATCAGAACAGTCATCCTTAATAGTTCTTCTAATTAAAGCTTCCTAAACTTCAACATCCAGTAGTCTTTTAAGGACTGGAACCACATCACTGTCAGCCTTGCTGCTACAATGGCTTTATAATAATTTTTTTTTACATAAGGCAAATAAGGCTTTTGTACAAAGCCTGAATACCTTCTGTTCCAATGGTGTCCAAATGGTTATTATATTGTGAAAAACCTGGCCTTGGTCACAATGCAAACAAAGGTACAGATGAAAGTGCTTTTTGGACAGTTTGCAAATTGTGTTAAAGCTATGGATTTTTTTTAAGTGTTCAGCATCTTACTTTGTATTAAAGCTATGGATTTTTTTTTTTTAAGTCTTCAGCATCCTAATTCACCCTTTCTAACTTAAGAAAAACATGACTTAAGACACTGCTTCTAAGTTTGGTTGTTCTTTATTGTGTAGATACCCAGTTATCTGTGAGCGTATGGGGGTGGGCTGAGGGTCAGGTGAGGAAGGAGCGTGTGTGTGTGTGTGTGTGTGTGTGTGTGTGTGTGTGAGTGAGATTTGCACGTGTATGATGTGTGTGTGTCGGACCGCTTCTAGGCTACTAAGTGTCAATGGAAAAGAAAATGTATTCAAAATACTTAAATCAAAACTAAGAAGATGGGAAAAAAAAAGATTTATTCTATACAAAGCCTTGTCTGGACCACTTTAGAGAGACTTCTATTTTTTTAACCCTTCTATAAATATTTGATGGCACTTGAAATATTCCTGCAATAAAATGTGATTTGTGTAAAGAAAAAAAGATTTTGTAATGTGAAACAAAGAAAGAAAGTAATGTAATTTTCTAAAAAAAAAAATACAAACAAACAAACTTTGTATTATTTTCTTGATGGAATTTGTCTATCTGTCTTTGGAAAACTTTTTATTTCATTGAATGTGCCATAGTAGAAATGTGTGTTTTTAGTTTTAGACTAAGGAATAGCTAGCTGTTGTGTTCCGACATTCCAAAATGCAAAACAACCTAGTAGTATCTTTCATGAAAAGGTTTTAGTAGTATGTAAGCTTCTCTCATTGTTGCTTTTTTGCACATGTTCTTCATTCCTCTCTAGTGCAATATGTACATAGAGCACTTGCGGGTGTACCTTGATCCCTCAGGGAAAAATACATATTTGTACAGTTTTTTGGGTTTTTTTTTTTGTTTTGTGGGTTTTTTGTTTTGTTTTGTTTTGCCTTTTGTTTTTGGCTAAGGAATGTCGATCGAATCACTTGTTATTGTTGAGGGGCAGCCAGATAATAATCCTAAAGCCACTGTTTCAAACATTGATTGTTTAAATCATATGTCCTTCCAATGCTATTATTTTAAGATAGTAATAAAAAGTTATTTTTCTGATAGTTCTTTGTGCTGATTGGTGAAAAACAAGGGTAAATAAGCACCTTATGATTGACTTACTGTGAATGACAATCCATCTTGATATCAACGATAGAAGCCCTATCATTTTGGAGTTGGGGTTAAGAGTCAGAAACAATGTGCTCAGGGATCTCCTAAAACTCTTAAACAGGGTGGCCAGTACTACTGGGACAAATTGTGTTTTTTATTATTAATAATAATGATAATACTATCCCTCCAAGGCACAAGTGAACTATATAGAACTGCGTGTGTGTAAACTCTTTACTCTCATCTCATTTTGTTGAGTTCAGAACTTGATGTGCTCTTCAGTCTTGTGTTTCAAAACGCTGAATAACTTCCAAAGCAAAGTTATGCCAGTGTGTTTAAAAGATAAATTAATAGGTAATGTACCAGCAAAGAGCATCATTCAAAGTATAGTCCTTGCGTATTCCAATTACCGTTTCTCTAATTAAAATACTCATGAAAAAAAATGTAGCATCATATGTTTAAAACTCTTTCAAATTCTACATATTAAGGATAAAAATTTTAAAAATCAGTACAGCTATTTAGATAAAAGATAAAATATGTTTTAAAAATACCAGCAATTAACTACTGTTATCATGTGTTCTCCTCTAGAAGCAAACCAAAAATTCCTTCATGGAAAACAGTTCTTCTGCTTTGTAGTTTAGAGCCGATGCATTACACGAGCTAATGTTTAAAGACAAAACAAAACCTGCCTGTATGACAGCAGCAACTCAAGCCAACATTAGTGTTACATGTTATATGTTTGAAATACAGTTTTGCTACCATATTCCACATATTGTTTTCCATGAAGTCAGAGAAGTTCAGTGTAACTGTTGGCTCTGATTCTTTCACCTTGGGATACAAATTCACAAGAAGATTTATATATTTTCTTTCTATAACAGAGGAGC
Source organism: Cebus imitator (assembly GCF_001604975.1). NCBI lineage: Eukaryota > Metazoa > Chordata > Mammalia > Primates > Cebidae > Cebus > Cebus imitator. The sequence continues at coordinate 691,190 of NW_016107984.1, read as the reverse complement.
ATAATGTGGGAAAACTTCCCATGCCTGTAAGTTGAAAAGGATACCTTTACCATGTTGCTTTTGATAATAAAGAATATGGAACATGGTAGAAATCTCTCCTCTGGGTGTGTGTGTGTATTGGTATATTTGTGTGTATACCCACACACATTACTGACATTTTTATATAACGTGTGATTGCCACTTCTTATAAAGTTATGATATGGAACCCCATGAAAATAACTTTATACTGTAGATCAAATAATGTGCCCAGAAATGGAACTGCAATAGTAAATCTTGATCTATTGGTAATATTCTATGACACAGGTCTTCATTCTGTCTGTAAACATAATAAAGAGGTTCCACCAGATTTTATTATAGAGACCTTCCTATTACTATTTATTTTTAAGAGATGAGAAGACTGACTAGCAATGTCTCCACTGTGCAACTGGTTTCACTTCTGGGTCTGTTTGTTTATTTGTGTAGGTGAGATCAGTGTTGTCAGGCTGCCAGAATAATTTTTATAAGAATCCAGAAGCCTGACTTCATACCAAGGAGCCATCCTAGATGGGCGGGAAGGATCTCCATGTTCAACCAAACCCTCAGAACTTAGAGCAATAAATACATTCAGTCATTTATTTATGAATGAATGACAGAATATTCAGTCCAAATAGAAACAGCCTTTTTCAGTGATGCAACATAACATGGAGTCTTTTATTGAGAAAGTGAATATGAACATTTTAAATAGATGCCTAGAAAATCTGTTTGCTGTTTACATTTAGTGTACACATTAGCAGTACCACACTTCTTTTTCTTTCATGCTTCTAAGAACTAATGAAAGATAGCTTGCTATTAGCTTTGTCATGCTGCACATGCCATTATGTTGTTCTCCAAGAGCAGCTAAATTCTCTCCAGAGTTCATGTGTGATTCCTTTTTCAACAATATTACTTTAATGTGGATGAATACTATTTCTAGGAACTTGATTATCATTGAAAAGATTGCATATGTAAATGCAGATAATTCTTGAGCAATATAGTGAAAATGATTTCACAAAAAAAAAAAAAAATCTGTATGTACTGTATACATCTTCCTGCATCCAAAATTCTCTTCTTATCCACAGTTTGAAATCTCATATTAAACAGTGGTAAATTTTTAAACATTAGGACATTAGCTGGCTGCTTCTTTAAATGTACATGTATTGTCTGCCTGCTCCTTTTGTGGAGATGTGTTTTTGTATTGGATGTTTGGGCCAATGGGAGGCTTCAAGCTACAACATATTTTCCCAGTTTAAATAATATTTAACATATGACAAACCCCAGACAAGGCTTTTAATATGTATAAAGAACTGCAGTGTTAGGTGGTTTATTTGCAAACCGTTTTCAATGTTGTCCATTTTTATGGCACCTTTAACAATATTCTTGTTTCCAAAGTACAAAAAAAAAAATAGGTTAAATAATCTAGCCATAACTGAATGTCAAGCAATAAAACAAATGACTTTTGTGCATAGACTTAAAAAATACAAATTTTAGACATCTGCATGTAAATGCAATCTCTTGTTTACTGCTTTCTTCAACTTGAGCAATCGATTCCTTATTTACTATTAACTTAAGAACTTGTAATGGCCTGTAAACATTTTCTCTCTTACTCTTCTTTCAAATTTACCTGTCCCTGCTTTTGAGTCATATTTAATGTTGTTCTGCACATCTCTATACAGTTAACTTTTTGGCTTTCATTCTGTATAGATAAGAAAATGTTATATTATAAACAGCCTACTCAGTGCAAATATTTATCTGTTTATCAAATCCACAATATGCTGTATAATACCGGTTTTACTATATAATCTATTTTAGACATAGCTGTTTAGAACTAGAGTGTGCTATTTTTGTGTTTTTCTGATGTGTGGTGCTAGACAAGTTACTTTTGTGAACAACAACAAAAAATCCCTTTTATTCCTAGACAATACCACCTTTGGGTCTTGTTAATTTCACTGAGTATAACTATATATTTGTATATATATACATATATATATATATATATCTACCTACGCCCAACTGGCAGCTGTATCAGAGTGCTGGATTTGGGACATGCTTTTCTCTTTAAATACATAATATCGTTATATAAATTATTCTAGAGTGTATTTAATTAGGATAAAATTACTTCCTTAGTATGGATATTTGACATCTATAGGGTGAATTTGTTTATAAATACGGCTATATGGAAACTTACTAGCATTTACTTTATGTTTGCGACTTGGCTTTATAGCATATCTCCTAAGCTGAAAAATAATTTTGCCAGGCCTTCAAGATCCTAAAGAAACTTGTTTAATGGAGTAATACACTTTTTTTTCTTATTAAGGAATTATATTATTGGCACCTAACAGAGTTGTATACTTAGCTCCTATTATAGATAACAGGCATTTATATAAAATATCCTAGGTGGCTTGATGGCAGAATAAACCTTTCCCCTCCTACCTGAGTGATGAGAAGGATGGAGACATCCTCTGCCAGAACATGGGCCATAAAGCAAATTCGACAAGGGATGTTCTGTTTCAATATGACCTCAACCAGTTCCATGAACTGAGTGAAGGACCTTCATTTTTAAAGTTATTTAATAATAAGCTTACTTAAACCTTTTTACCCATTCTCCCAAGATCTATTGGCATTATTGAAAAGCAAAGTATATCAAATATCTAACTAAGGATGTAGTTAACCTTATTAAATATTGATTAGAATTGTTCTGTAATATTACTGAATTTGTAAGATCTTTAGCAAAGATTTTTGAGCAATTTATAAATGTAGAGCAAATGTTTCTGTTTACTGCACTTTTTGTAATTGAAGGTGATAAATTCTCAAGCCATGATTATTGGCTTCCATGCACTGCATATTTACCCACAATTCTAGACATTTTCCATTTTTGTGGAAGAGTTGCTGTTACCTTAATTATAAATGCAATTGTGTGGTTAATGAGAGCTAATGCTAATAGTTAACCTTTTAAAGTGGATTGGCCACAGTTTAGGGAGAAATCTCTTTTAATATAAATCACATCATTCCTTAACGGCCTCGCTTGGAAAGAGATTGAAACCTTTTTTTTTTTTTTTAAAGCCCCATTTAGCATCCTAAGCTTCCTGAGGGTAGAGATTGTATATATCTCTTTGCGTCTGCACAAAGGCCAGCACATGTCAGCATTTGACAATGGTTACATGATAACAAGTGTGCCCCATTAAAACTTTTTTTCCTGGGTTGTTTTGTTAAATTTATAAAGTAAGGCAAGCCTTATGGTTAATATTTTCTTCTACAACCAACTATTTAAGCCACATTTAAAAAGACCACATGAAATGCTGATTCTAATTGTGTGTAGGTCTTGAGGATTAAGCACACAAATTTCACAAACCTCTGTGAGTAACAAACTCAGCCTTCTGTAAATATACATGCGAGTTTGGAAACGGTAATACTGTACCTATAAATATATGCTGTCTGTTTTGTGTACAGTATGTAAAAACTCCTTTTCTGCCACACTAAAAATGCAAGCCATTTATGGGAATCCTAAAACTAGCATTGAACTAAAACTTTGCTAATGATCTTTATTAGAGGATCATCCAACTTTTCACTTACATTCGGTTTTCTTTTCAATTCACTCTTACAGTAGTCTGCTTATTCCCAGCTGTTTATTTTATTGAGTCCTGAATTTAAAAAAAATATTTTGATTCATTTTGTAAATACAAGCTGTACAAAAAAGAGAGATTTAATGTTGTCTTTTAAATACTCCAATTTTCATTCTAATATGAATGTTGTTATATTGTACTTAGAAACTGTACCTTTAATATTACATTACCTTTATTAAAAGTGCATTGAACACATCAATTTTAGATGTGCTTTATGTACTGTTATCCTATAATAAAACTTCAGCTTCTAATGGAACACTTGCCTTGTTTTTCTTTTTTCTTGTTTAATGAGTTGTGCTGTACATAGTTTCCTAGCTTACATCTTGTCTCTAGTGAAGGATCTAGAAGCTTAGTAAATGTGGTCCACAGATATACAGCATCAGTTGCCACTTTGTTGGAACTACTGAGTCCCAAGCACCACCGAGACCTACTAAATCAAGCTGCATTTTTTTAGGATTCCAGGTGATCCGTATGCACGTTAAAGTGTGAGAAGCACTGTTCTATAGTATAGCACTTAAAAAAAAAAAAAATTATTGGCTGGGCGCAGTAGCTCATGCCTGTAATCCCAGCACTTTGGGAGGCCAAGGCAGGCAGATCATGAGTTCAAGAGATCAAGACATTGTGGACAACATAGTGAAACGCTGTCTCTACTGAAAATGCAAAAATTAGCTGAGTATGTTGGTGCGCACCTGTAGTCCCAGCTATTCGGGAGGCTGAGGCAGGAGAATTGCTTGAACCCAGGAGGCGAAGGTTGCAGTGAGCCAAGATCACACCACTGCACTCCAGCCTGGGTGACAGAGCGAGACTTTGTCTCCAAAAAAAAAAATTTTACTGCCATTTTGCAGGGAAAATAATATTTACAAGGATCAAGCAAACTTTTTGATCAGAGAAGGCAAAGTAGTATTGTGGGATGTCACCCACTGATTGACAGTCACTCTTGGCAATGCAGAATTGAGAATTCTGAGGTTGCTTCCTGTCTCAAAAAAAAAAAGGGTGTGATGACTAGTCATATCTTCCCTGAGTTCAGAAGGAGAGAAATCCTGAATGCATAGTATATTCTGTCATTTTGGCTTTAGAAATCATTAAAACTGAATTGCAGAAATGTTGCCAAAGACTTTTTTTTAGAGTCTCTGACTACCTGCAGTGTCATTGCCCCACTCCCACCCCTTCTTTTGAGTAAATTACTTTAGGGGTGAACCATAAATTTAGCATCAGCTAAGTATTACACCATTTTAATGGTGCAAAAACTTCATCAATTACTGTGAAAATAATATCAAGGACATTCAAATTATAAAATACTCTGAAGTTAGAATAAAGGCAGCTGAACTGGCATTTTCCTCAACACAGTATAATGCCCGAGCATCCCCTACACTCAGCAGTAGTCAATAAATATCTGAATTAATCCCCAAAGTCGCTGCAAGTTGTAAACAATCCCTAATCCTGCTTTTATTTTCAACTACCTCAGAAAAAAAGAATGAAATTATGCATGTGACATCTCTGTAGACCATCAGGTTCTACCTAATTACAAACACACCTTCCAGTGTCTGCAGAAATTGAGAGTTAATTAAAATACAGTTTAAAATATGAAAATCTGTTACCTGTAGATCTCTGCCCAAACTCATGCCTAAACTCCTTTTGCTAAAAATAATGATTTACAGCCACCTCTTTATCCTGAATTAGCCTGCTGAGTTTCAAAAAGGGTACTTCAACAGGAATATAAAAGAGACTTCTTAAAATTCTGTTCATGATGATCTCACAGGAAAAACAAAGGATAACAAATGCCAAGTTATTAATAAAGTCTAGGAGAGGAGGGAAAAGTAATAACCATGGACTGGTCAAGAATGTCTTAGTTGCTACTGTTACTGCTAAACTTTTCTTCATGAGAGAAGAGGAAGCAAGGGGCAAGTCTAGCCCCTCAAAAGTGGATTTCGTGTCTAACATGCATTTGGATCACGTGGGCAGGTGCAGAGGCCTCAGCTTCTCCTAGCAGGTCTGTGAAAACACCAAGCCACATGCCTGGTGGTAGGAAAGATAACTGCTGCTGTGCTGAGATGCCGCCAAGCACCTTGGCTTCCCCTTTTGAACAAGAAACCGAAGATAGGCCGGGCGCGGTGGCTCACGCCTGTAATCCCAGCACTTTGGGAGGCCGAGGCAGGTGGATCACAAGGTCAAGAGATCGAGACCATCCTGGTCAACATGGTGAAACCCCGTCTCTACTAAAAATACAAAAAATTAGCTGGGCATGATGGTGCATGCCTGTAATCCCAGCGACTCAGGAGGCTGAGGCAGGAGAATTGCCTGAACCCAGGAGGCAGAGGTTGCGGTGAGCCGAGATCACGCCATTGCACTCCAGCCTGGGTAACAAGAGCGAAACTCTGTCTCAAAAAAAAAAAAAAAGAAACTGAAGATAGGGCCCAGTAGGGTTCAAAACCATGGTCCAAAGAGGTTATTAATGTCATGTAAGTCATCAGAGACAGAAAGAAAAAAAGATATTTCCATGCTTAAGGAGCTTGGGGAACTTGAGAGTGAGAAGGGAATTTTTGGTCGAGAACCCTCCTGGATTCCAGCAGAATCACGATGATGGCTCCCCTACTGCTTCTACTCCCCATCCCCAGCTTTTGAAGCAAGCCTGGACTGCCATCGGTGACAGAGGCCTCACTCTAGGAGATTAACAGGAGCTCTCTCCTTTCACTGTTTCACCAGTTATGACCTGAAGAAAACTCTTGGTTTTTTTCTAATGTCATTTATCTCTCATGCTGGAAAGAGAGAAACCAGTCCTTCTGTATTTAATTTGAATCTAGATTTTTTTTCCTCCTCGGAGGGGAAATGTCTTTTCTGGACATAATCTAGTCATCACTCAGTAATCCATTTGTTATTTACCCACTTGATAGACTTCTCAAACAACGTTTTTAACTCCAGGATGACTTCCCTTTTGTGAGGAAGCAGCTACTTCATTTATCAATTGTTCTTTGCTTAAAGGACAAAAATTAATATGAGCCTCACCCAAAATCTATTATGATGATGACTTCCTAACAAGACCCATACTCACCCTTTCTACTATTCTTTCTCTACCCTGCTGATAAAACACACACAGCATTCTAAAGACAAATACAGATTTTAAATTATTCTACTTGGAATTATCACTGTTACCAACTTCCTTCTGTGGAACACATACATGCTCCCTATAAAAGACCATCTTTCCAGTGAACAGTGATTTCTGGGTTGTTTTTTTTTTTTTTTTTTTTTTTTTTTTTTTTTCCAGCCCAGGGGCCACATAATACAGAACATGTCTAAATATATTTTAGAAAATATTCTGAGTAGAAAAAGATTGAACACTGTAGCCATTCTGTTCTTATGCTGGGCCACAGTATTTTGCTGGTTTTCGGCATTGATGATGATTCTCTCCCCACTTGAAACACCATTTATTGCTGAAAGGCCTGGTTTGAACAAACGGCTATTAGCAAAAATATTTTCCCCAAAAGTTTCTGAATCACTTACCAGATTGAAACCTTTTAGCTGGAGGACTTTTTCTGGATTTTCATTTTGAAAGTACCTTATGGATGATTGTAAATGCATGAAGCAATTCCCTGAGTAAAGCAGTTACCAAGCTGTAAACTATTCCAAGGCCAAGTTCACCCCAAATCAAGCAAAGGAAGCTCATTAGCTGAAGGGTAGAAAAATGACTTTGCACTGACAAATAAAAACAAAAATGAAAAAAGATGGTCTTGCACATTTCCCTGTCTTGATTTGGTCTCCAAGAATAAATGAATACCTAGTAACTTAGTAACAACTACGATAACTTCGCTTAGTCAATGTTTGCAGTTTTTAGAGTTCTTTTTGAAATTCTGGTCCAATGAAACATTTATAAACTCAAGCACATACTATTATGAACTCTTTCAAAATTAAATTGGCTTCTCATTCAACTTCTGGGTTGGTTTGTTCCTCAGTTTACCAGAAATAGAAAACCTAATCTTTCTTCTGCTTAAAAATCCATAGAATAAAATAGTGCAATTGCCGTGGAAAACAATTTGACAGTTTTCTAAAAAGTTAAACATAGGCTGGGCATGGTGGCTCACACCTGTAATCCCAGAACTTTGGGAGGCCAAGGGGAGGATCACCTGAGGCCAGGAGTTTGAAACCAGCCTCAGCAACATAGCAAGACCCACCTCTATGGAAAAACAAGTTAAACATAAATCCATACAAGTCAGCAATTCCACTCCTAGATATCTACTCAAGAGAAATAAAAATACAAAGTTCACACAAAGACTTGTACAAAAGCAACATTATTGAGAAGAGCCGAAAAGCAGAAAGCCATCTAAATGTTCATCAAATGTTGAATGGATAAACAAAATGAGCATATCCATAAATGAGCTACTGTTCAGCAACAGGAATAAATACTAATACATGCTACAACTAATACAGGCTAATGTATATACTAATACATGCTACAACTAATACATGCTAAAATACTAAGACACGCTACAACTAATACATGAATGATCCTTAAAACAGTATGCTAAGAATCCAGACACAAAAGGCAACATATTGTATGATTTCATTTAAATGGAATGTCCAGAAAAGGCAAATCTTCAGAAACAGAAATTGGATTAATGGTTGCCTGGGGCTGGAAAGAGGGACTGAAACAAACTGCATGCAGGATGTGGGGTTAATGGAAATGTTCCAAAACTTTGGAAATGTTGATGGTTGTGAAACTTCACACATTTACTAAAAGTCACCTAATGGTACAATTAAAATAGATGAATTTTATGGTATGTAGATTATAACCCAACAAAGCAATTTAAAACACACATACACAAACATAGACACACAGAGATTCCCCATAATGCAGAGAATAAAGTCCAAAATCTCTAGCATGGCATGAAGACCATCTCTAGTCCGCTTCACCATTTCTGGTCCAATGACCTTCATTTCCCCCAGCATAGTGATGCAACAGCTTTTCCTCCTCCCCAGAACATGTGGAGCTGTTCACACTTCTGTGCTTTTTTTTCACGCCTTAAAATCCACAGCCCCGTCACCAGCCAGTGAACTTGTCATCCTTCAAGACTCAAATGGTAAATTAAACTCCTCTGAAGCGTTGTCTAAGCTGTCTCCATCAAAATGAATTTCTTCCTCATTTGTGGTCCCATGGAATCTTTTATATGTATGTATACCATTTTTTTGCATTATAATTTTTTGTACAGTGCCACCTCCTCTGTGTTTTGCTCATCTTTTATTTTTTGAATGCCTCGTTTTTGTCGAACATTTAGTCTTTGCAATGCAGTTTTTATGTATTCTAGTCTTCACAACAATTCTCTAGGTGAGGTATGACTGCCTCCATTATCCAAATGAAGAAACTGAGACTCTGGCTGGGCGCAGTGGCTCACGCTTGTAATCCCAGCACTTCTGGGAGGCCGAGGTGGGCAGATCACCTGAGGTCAGGAGTTCGAGACCAGCCTGGCCAACACAGTGAAAACATGTCTCAATTAAAAATACAAAAATTAGCTGGGCATGGTGGCAGGCGCCTGTAATCCCAGCTACTCAGGAGGCTGAGGCAGGAGAATTGCTTGAACTCAGGAGGCAAATATTGCAGTGAGTCGAGATCCAGCCACTGCACTCCAGCCTGGGTGACAGAACGAGACTCTGTCTCAAAAAAAAAAAAAAAAAAAACACGACCTGCCCATGATCACCTCCATCTCAAAAAAAAAAAAAAAAAAAGAAACAAACAAACAAATGCTGTCTGCATATCTGCACAGTAACAGGCATTGTACTGGTTGAATTTAAGTATTCACAGGCACTGTCTCCTAACTGGCCTCCTCCCTTGCATTCCATAGGTTGCCAGGTGAACTTCCTTGAAGCACAGTCAGCCAGTTCTAATTGTGTCATTATGTAAGCTTTTTTGTTTGTTCGTTTTCCAGCATTCCATTTCTTATGCAATAAAGTCAAACTTCCTTAGTCTGGCTTATAAAGTCTTCTGTGTTCTGGCTTCAACCAGTTTTTTCAACCCGTTTTCCTCTACAGCTCTTCAGAGACCTTGCAGTCCAGGCAAAAGAAACTACCTATAGCATATTTTTTACATTAACATAATTTCTAACAATATTCTAAATCATTCTAAAATATCTACTGGGCACAGTGGCTCACGTCTGTAATCTCAAGCACTTAGGGAGGCCAAAGTGGGCAGATCACTTGAGGTCAGGAGTTTGAGACCACCCTGTCCAACATGGTTAAGCCCCATCTCTACTAAAAAAATACAAAAATTAGCCAAGTGTGGTGGTGTGCACTTGTAGTCCCAGCTACCAGGGAGATTGAGGCAAGAGAATTGTTTGAATCCAGGAGGCACAGGTTGTAGTGAGCTGAGATTGCACCACTGCATTCCAGTCTGGGAGACTCTGTCTTAAAACAAAAAATAAAATGTAGAATATGCTTTCCTAGTAGTACACACTAGATTCTATTTATGCAATAGGTTTATACAGTTCCTTGCATTAAACAAAAATTATAAGAGGCCATTGTTTTCAACTTCTGCACTAGACCCCAACAGACAAGACTAAAATCAAAATGGAGTCACCCATGCTCAGCAAACCAAAACCGAAGTATCTGGCCCTCCAAGAAATCAGGAGACAGAGATAACAGGACAGTTTCAATCTTCAATCCGCAAAATAATGAAGTTTCCTCTGTTTTAGTCCTTACAGCAAAGGGTAACTTGAAGTAACCTGATGTTAACCAGTCCGTTATCTTTCTATTGTTCTGTTTCCACCTTACCAGGAAAGTAATTCTGAAATAATCAATCTGCTTTTTGTTCTTTGTTACTGCTTTCTTCAGCCCTTTCTTCTGTAGGTAAAGCCAGCCTCCTCTGTTCTAACTCATTGGGACTCTCATTCCATTTTATGGAATGAAGTGTTGCCTGATTCTAGAATCGCAATAAAGGCAATTGAAATATTTAGATGTGTCAAATTTTTGTCCGTTGACACTTGTGCTGGTCTGTCTAGAATGCCGTTTCTCTTCATTCCACATACCCACATTCTTCAAATGAGCCCACGTGGCAGGGGGTCAGTGCAGTAACTGACATGTAAGTACTCAATACTATTCAAAGCTGCGTTTTGCCCCTCACACTAGCTATTCCTCTCCCTCTAACCTCAATCTTTTCTATACACCTTTCTTATGTAACGTTCTATTGTATTTATTGTATTACAATAATTATAATTAATAATTATTGTATTCTATTACTTGCTATTGTATTTAATGCCAATGTCTTACATCCCCAGAGATCCAAAGCACTGGAAAAATCAGTATTCAGTCTCAGTCCTATGTGTACCCAGCACCAAGCACAAAGTAATCTGTTTACGGTCAATAAATCTTTCCATAATGCATGAGAATAAAACAACTAGTGTTTGAACCAGAATGGTCTCTGGTAGAAACTGACAGCTAAAACTGGACAGGGAGCGGAGCAGAGGTAAAAGAGCACTTCATGAGGCCCTACTATGTGCCAGGTACCATGCGGAGCACAGGTTCATCTTTTGTTTCATTCATCCTTTCCAAAAAACTGTATGAAGCAGTAGTAACAATTTCATCTCCATTTTACAGATGCGGAGTCTGGATTAGGGAGGTCAGTATACTTGGCTAAGGCCACAACCAAATATGTTCTGGTCTTTCCAGTATTGCACTTGTCGTTTGTCCTTCCAATCTGTCAATCTCCTCCTCTCCCACACAAAAGTCGAGGACTTTCTAGGAAAACACGCAGCCTGCAACCACTATTCGCCTGGGGAGCCCTGTCTCGCCCTTCGCTTTCAGAACCACAAGGAGCGCGCGCGGCTGGGAGGCGAGGAGCCGAGCGGCCGTCAAGACGCAAGGCACCGCCCACTACACCGCGGGTGACGTCATCACGCAGGGCCGAGGCGGCTCAGCCACGTTCTTTAAATATGGCTTTTCCCCGGCGCGCGCGACTCCGTGAGGAGTGGGGTGGAGCGCGTGTGGCGTGTGGCTGCGGCCTGGGCAAGAGCCGCCGCGGACCATGAGGTGGGCGGAAAGGCTGCGCTGCAGCCCAGACGCTGCTGGGAGGGTGCTGCCGGGTCAGCTGGGTTGCTCATGCGGGGTCGGGAGGAGGAAACATGGCGACCGGGCCAGGACTCTGCTCCTGGCTCTGCGCGGCTCCTACCCCTGCTTTGCTCGCCCTTTTGCCTGCCTTTCTGGAACCCTTGTTTCCCCTCTCCCTGCGTCCCCTTTCCCTCAGCCCTTCATTTTGCCTTCATCGACTCTTCCTCCCACCTCACGCCCCAGCTCCACACTGGGTCGAAGTGTGAGAGGTAGATTGAGGGGGAGCCGGTAGGGCCCATCCGGTGCCGAGAGACCGTCTCCTAAATTTGTTTAGGTTCTCGCATGTCACTTTATCAGTCTGCCTGGGGTCGCAGAAGTAATACTGAACATGAAGAGATCAAGCCTGATTTGTAGTCCTGATGATGTCCTTAAGTGATCTAGTGAAATGTCACTTAAGTTGACGACCTCAGTCTCCTCAAATGTGAGGTCCTCTGTGAAAGGCCTAAGATTCCTGATCCGAGGTAGCTTTTGTCATGCAGTGCCTGCCAGAATCTGCCCCATAACCAAGCATCGTCAGGAAAAGAAAAGCAAGATTTATTTTGGCAGTAAGGGAGTGGAGAACTGAGTTGACTTCCAGTTCCATGCCATCAAGTGGCCTAGTATGTGAGCAATGAGAACACCATTCTGTTTCAGCTCTTATTTCCATAGTGAGTGACCTAAGAGTAACACTCCCGGCGTAGATTAAATGGAAACGGACTCATCGTCATTGATGCTCTGCCCTCTGCCTCAAAGAACCTGGGGAACATTCATCTGTTTGCTGTATTCTGTTTTAGATGCCACAGTCTGTTGAGGGTAGATGTTTAGGGGGAGATTCGTCCTCATCTAACAGCACCTGGCCTAGCCAATCACTTACTTTTGATCTTGGCCTTTTGTTTTTCCTCAGTTGAGTAAATTCGGGAGGGATCCTGTTTCTATTGAAGCCGTTGCACCCAGGAAGCTGTGAACTGTGAACCAGAGTGAAGCAGAAATCTAGGAAGATGAGCTCCAAGATGGTCATAAGTGAACCAGGACTGAATTGGTGAGTTGTAGCCATTTTGTAATCCACTGAAGAGGAGTATAGTGGGGCCAATGGTTGACATAAGAAAATAGATTTCCGACATAGAGAGATTTGGAGGAAACAGAAGATACAAGTTTAGGGTCTCAGAATTTACCCTACCATCTACACGTACTAAACGCTTGAATTAGACTGACTCCACTTCCACTCCTATCGTGGAACAGCAGTTCAGCACTCAAAATTGTTTTTAGGTATGTGTTGGTCTCCTGTGAAGGAGAGATACTGGAATTTTCTTGTGTCCAAGAACCTTGCCATTTCCATAAAAGTAATAAAAAAGACTCTCTTTAAGAATAGACATGCTGTTACGTTGAAATGTGTGTCAAATGATAATATAAATGCGTAGACCGTATTTTAGAAGTGTATGAAGACTTTGCAAATATCCGGTTAAATAATATAATAGCTAACACATGTGCTGCCTTAGTTCATTTTAACTCACTTTCTCTGAGCCAGCCAAGGAGGATCAAAAGTTACAAATGGTTACAAAGAGTATTAAAGTAGCACCTGACTCAGAATATTAAGTCAGGATGTTATTAAGTATTTGTTTATTGCAAACAACACTCCCATCCCCAAGGAGTTCACAGCCCCTGAGTCCCTTGACTTAGTTTTTATATGATATGCAGAAACTTAAAAATTTATTGAGATGTCACAGATGTAATACCACAGCAAGGTAGTAAGAAACTATAGTGGTACATAGCAAATAAGGCATTCTAATTTTACCATTTCATTAATACCTTAATTGTAGTTTTTTGGATAAATGCCTTTAAGACAGTTAAAAAGAGAAGAGAGTATGGAGCAAATATGCTAGAATTTCCTATCTGGACAGTAGGCTAGCCAGAAGTTGCGATTTGATTAGATAAGAGATGTGAACCTTTGCATTCCTTGCCAGTGCTATAAAGTGTGTGTTCAGATGTAGCACAGATGCTCTTATACACCACTGGCATTGTGGAACCAAATGTTGTTTAGAACTTTTGCACAATATTGTAGCCATGGAATTATCCTTTTCCACAGAATTTTACTGACCTTTGTCCTCCCTGGATTAATGGATTCACTGTTTTAAAATGTTTAACTTCATTAAAACAGCATTTTTGGATGCCTAACTGTATGAAAAGCTTTGAATATTGTGTGTGAGTCTCTAAATGAATTATGGTATTACAAGTAATCATATCACCTTTGAGGTGCTTTTTGCAAACCAGTTATCCCATTTGCCATAGTAAACAAAATAGGATATTTAGTCTTTGTAGTGTCTTTTGGCTTAGGACAATGGTACATGAAACAAAAATGAGTTGAGAGGTGTTTTCAGCAACCAAGTATCTTAATGTTATGTCCTAGAGCCAGAAGTGAGGCCAGCCTTTGACAGACCTGTGATTATACTTCAGTCTTTTCTGTCTTTAACTCTCCAGCTCTGTGACATTTATTTAATTAGGTACTAAAGAAAATGCAAGGCTGATTATTGGAGCTGGAGAATTCCATCATAGGCCTGGGTTTAAGGGTATTCAGGAAGTAACACTTATAAGTCCACAGATCTTGTATATGAAATTAAACATAGTAAGAAGAGATTGTCTGGGGGTCGGGGGGTAGGAAGGTATGAAATTATAAGTTAAAATTGTGCCATTATGCGTCTTAGCCTAGCATGAGATTTTGAATTGTCAGATATAAGTAAATTACTTTGTTTCACAGGGATATTTCCCCCAAAAATGGCCTTAAGACATTTTTCTCACGAGAAAATTATAAAGATCATTCCATGGCTCCAAGTTTAAAAGAACTATGTGTTTTATCCAACAGGTAATATGTTTACTTGGTTATTTCCATATTTAATTGTTGCTTTTCTTATAGTTGAAGTTTTATATGTATCTCTAGTATTAAACATTCAAATTATAGAAATGGTAAAACTAAAACAACTTGTAACACTTTGGTATTTATCTTTTCAGACTTTCAATTCTTTCTCCACACCGGAACTGCAAAACAGTTTTATAGTGTTTTCTAATACTATACTAAACCATTTATCCCAATAATTTTCATACTACTGTACTAATAATATAGTATAATACTGTACTAACATTTATACCAATAAATGGTTTAGTATAGTACCAATATTATGCTAGTAATTATTTAGAATAGTAGTAAATAGTATACTACTTATATACACACACACGTATATAATACAAAATGGGATTATACTAAAAATATTATAAAACTGTTTTTGTAGTTATCTGTCATTTTAAGTGATATTTTGAATATCTTTCCATGCCCCAACATATAAGTCAATCTTAATGGTTGTATATTACCTCACTGTATAGATTATAGATGTGCTTTTCATTCGTTCAGTTAGTCCTGTGTTGCAAAACATTGTGTTCTGGTTTTTGGATGTTTTTTGTAATTAAAAACAATGTATTGGTGAATTTTTATAGTTATTTCTATAAGATACACTCAGAGAAATTGAATTGTTCAGTCAGACAGTGTGTATGTTTTATATTTTAAAAGATATTGCCAAATTCCTAAAGATTTTTTTTTCTCTCTGATATTTAATGACTAAAAAGTGATAATTTGTACTTCTTACTGCTCACCTGTCTGTAATAGCTCCTCTTTTCTTTTTGATAGACTATTTCTACTCCATTGTTGATGAATCCGAAAACCAAGTAATTGAGTTTACTAGAAAAATGTATCAATATACAAAGGAGGAATCAGGAAACTCCCCCAGGGGCGCAACATTTACTTTCTTCCATTCTCCTTTTACAGTGGAGGGCGTATTTCCCCATCTTTTCCTACCTTCTCAGTTTACTTTTCTGTCAGTTATCCCCTCTTAGCCCTCTATCTTTGTTCTCTCCCATTTTCCATCATCTTGATCACTTTTTGATTTTGTTGTTTGTTTGTTTTTTAAGAGACATAGTCCTGCTATGTTCCCCAGGGTGATCTTGAATTCCTAGCCTCAAGTGATTCTCCAGTTTGGTCTCCCAAAGTGCTGGGGTTGCAGGCAGGAGCCACTCTTCCTGGTCAACTTAATCAGTATTTGAACATGCTTAACTTTCCCTGTTTTAAATAATCTCTGGACTCCACATTTGCTCCCAATTACTTTTCTTCTTCTCTCATTTATATTTAGACGACTTTAAAGACTTGTATATGCTCACTGAGAAGAAATGCGGAACAAAAAAGCTGTAAGACATATCGAAAACAATTAACAAAATAGTAATAGTAAGTCTTTCCCTATCAATAATTACTTTAAATGTAAACTGATTAAACTCTTCAATCAAAGGATAGATTGGCAGAATGGATTTAAAAACAGGACTAAAAACTTTTCGTTTACTGCACATCCTACTGCACTTGCTGGCATTACAGGAGTGAGCCACCACATCGGGCCCGTAGCTGTATTATATTCTATTGTTGGTTGTTGGTTCTATTGTTATTTTTAAATTGTCCTCTGTTGATATTTAGCTTGTTTCCATTCCTTTACTGTTAGAAACAGTAAGCATCCTTTTTACATGTACTTGTATGAGTAGGACAAACTTCCGTCATTGAAGGGTATGTATATATATTTATTTTGATAGATACTGCCAGATTGGCATTAAAAGCAGTAAGGAAAAAAGCGCTTTTTTGATGCCATCAAATGAATGCATAAATTTACATAAAAACAAGCAGGAGTTATATTAAAGAGACAATTTTAGCCCAGATTCAGTGCTTCACACCTATAATCCCAGCATGTTGTAAGGCTAAGGCAGGAAGATCACTTGAGTCCTGAATTTGAGACCAGTCTGGACAACAAATTGAGACCCCATGTCCCCAGATATAGTTAGCTTCATGTGGTGGCACATGCCTGTAGTCCTAGTTAATCAGGAGGCTGAGGGCTGAGGCACGAGGATCACTTGAACCCAGGAATTTGAGACTGCAGTGAGCTCTGATTGTGCCACTGTACTCCTGCCTGGGCAACAAAGTGAGATCCTGTTTACAAAAAAAAGAGAAAATTTTTTTAAAAATAAATGTTTTAAAGGGGAAATTTCAGAAGCAACTTTACTCTTGCCAAAGTGCATAGTTAGAATGTCTGTGCTAATGTCAGATGTACAACGTTAAGGTAAAAGACTCCTTTATGTATGTAAATTTGTGGATATTTTTAAAAACTATTTGTTATTCAACTTGTACGGGTTTTTTGAGGATAACTGATTTTTTAAAACTTACTATTAATTAAGTAAAGAATTGCCTTTATTTATTTGGATCAAAAAAGACGCCTACCATTTCTATTTTCCTGGGATTTAGAGAACATGTATCTTTATCTTTAAAAAAATAAAAATTGCGATTTCCGTCTCTGGGATCCCCTCCCACAACAGCGTGGGAGCTCACTCTACTTCTTTCTCTCTCTCTGCCTAATAAATCACTCTGTGAAAAAAAAAAAAAAAAAAATTCCTGCTCATAAATGAGAAGGAATGAATTATCAAATTACCACCAATTTGGAAACCATTTAAGAAAATAATGGGTCTAGGGTAATGATCACCAATTGCTGCTGTTGTAACATGACAGAAAAGAAAATACCAACTAATATGTGCCTCCAGTAGGAGCACAGCACCTCAGAAGTATTCTTTCCAAAAACCTGGATCTGAATCAGAACTACCTGGAATCCCAGCACTTTGGGAGGCTGAGGCAGGTGGATCACCTGAGGTCAGGAGTAAGAGACCAGCCTGATCAATATGATGAAATCGCGTCTTAATAAGTAAGTAAATAAATAAAGCCAAAACAACTATCACTTTACAAACAATATAAAGAACAAAGACTCAAAGACCACCAGGGAAAAGCAATCAGAAAAACCCAAGTGTGGGGAAGGAATGCTGCATGACAACCCGACAAACATGGGGGGATGGGGCCTGTAATAAAGGGGACCCTCTAGATGATCACTAATATAGCATCCACTCACTACACTTGAAATGTTTAAGTATATCAAAGCACCATATATACCGTTTTTCTCTTAAAAAAAAAAAAAAAATTAAATGTGGAAATGTGTAAGTGTAAAACTCACACTGGATTTTGACAGGTTCATAGGAATTTTTTTCATTATTCAAGATTATGGAGGCTGGGCGCGGTGGCTCACGCCTGTAATCCTAACACTTTGGGAGGCCGAGGTGGGTGGATCACTTGAGATCAGGAGTTCAAGACCAGCCTGGCCATCAGGGTGAAACCCCATCTTTATATATATCAAAAAACAAAACAAAACAAAACAAACAAAAAAAACATAGAGAAATGAAAAAAGTGTTTTAAAACTTCTTACATGCAAAATGCTACTGTAGATATATATTAGGTTAAATTATTAATACAATGAATCATGTTTCCTTTCACCACTAGAGAACGTAATTTTATATTTATAGCTCATGTTATATTTCTATTGGACAGTGCTGCTTTGAATTTAAAAAGTTGTCTACAAAATATAAGGTGTGACTTTGTATCCTGACTCAAACCAAAGCTGTTTTAAAATATGTGGCCGGGCTCTCACGCCTGTAATCTCAGCACTTTGAGAGCAGGGCGGGCAAATCACCTGAGGTCAGGAGTTTGAGACCAGCCTGAACATGGTGAAACCCCTTCTCTAGTAAACATACAAAAATTAGCCAGGTGTGGTGGCAGGCACCTGTAATCCCAGCTACTTGGAAGGCTAAGGCAGGAGAATCGCTTGAACTTGAACCCCGGGCGGTGGAGGCTGCAGAGAGCGGAGATGGCGCCATTGCATTCCAGCATGGGTAACAAGAGGCAAACTTGGTCTCAAAAAAATAAATAAATAAAAGAAAATTAAGAGACATTTAAACTCTGGATATTTGATATTTTGGAATGTATTTTTAGGTATGGTAACACTATCACGGCTAGGTTTTAAAAGTTCTTAGAAATACTGGGTGTTTATTAATAAAATCTTTTTGGTCTGGGATTTGCACTAAAACAAGTGAGGGTGAGCTCATTTCTCCCTCTGCCTACCTTGTTGCCCTCCACAAGAATCATAGCTCAGGGCAACTAAGACAGGGCAGGGGCCCTGGCAGAGGAGGGCTGTCCCGGTCCAACTTGGGACCCAGTCCTGATTGTGTCCCTGGGCACGTGACTTCCCCCAACTTCCATTTTCTCATCTGAAACATGGAGCTAATAGCAACCCCTTTTACAGTGGTCCTGAGCAGGTAATTAGAAAATGAAGGACCTAATAGGAGTCAACTAACGTGGTTCTTCCGAAGAGCAGAGACCAGACCTCGGTGGGGAAGAGGGAATTATAAGTCACCTCCACAGAAAGGGCACCCCCGCTGTTACCTACCCCCAATAGGCTCTCATTTGCCTCCAGGCTTTCCAAGCTTCTGGTCAAGTGGGAGAAGTAACTTTCTATTTACTCAGTGTTTTCCCTTAAATTAGTTCCAATTTTTATCTGAATAATAAAGCTTTGTAACACTACCCTTAACTGAAAACTTAGCCAGTTTACAAAAAAGTGGCCGGGCATGATGGCTCATGCCTGTAATCCCAGCACTTTCGGAGGCCGAGGCAGGAGACTGGCCTAGGTATCCCATCTCTACCCCCCCAAAAAAGACGTTAAATCAGAAAATAAACCATAACATGTAAATACAATTTTTTTTGCATGCCTATAATCCCAACACTTTGGTAGGGAAGAATCCCTTGAACACAAAAGTTTGAAAATCAACCTGGGCAACATAAGGAGACACCATCTCTACCAAAAATACAAAAATTAGCCGGGTGGCGACCGTCTGCGGTCCCAGATATTCGGGCAGCTGAGGTGGGAGGATCGCTTGAGCACAGGAGGGTCTCGGCAGCAAGCTGAGAGCACACCACCGCAGTCCAGCCTGGGCAAAAAAGCAAGACCCTGTCTCAAAATATAATAAAAATAATTTTTTTTTTTTTTTTAAGAGAGACGGGGTCAGTGTCTGCGGCCCAGGCTGGTCTCCAACTGGTGGGCCCAAGCGATCTTACTCGGCCTCCTTAACTGCTGAGATTACAGGCGGGAGCCACTGCGCCCAGCCTATAATGACGCTAATAATCTAAAGAATGCATACGGGAAGGTAATATCTACAAGGCAAAAGATCTTTTTGCTTAGGAATAAAGCACTTTCTCTTAATATTCATCAAAAGTAACAATGTCTTATTTTATGATTTAGAAATTCTGTCTAGAAGAGCAACCAGAGGTCACTTTTCAGGGCTCGAACTTACGGCATCTTTCGTCTACCTGGAGAACCCAAGAAATTTTCACCTTACTAGGAATTCAGAGACAAATACATACTTAACTTTTAAAAATACAGTAAGTAGAATTATACATGTATGTTTTTGGAAAAATTAAGATGACTTGTTGAACAGAACGACTAAAAAGACCACGCTTTCAGAACTCCCTGCTGCCTGAGGCTGCGGCCCTGACCCCGGCACAGCACCCGCCCCGCGCAGTTCCGGGAAGCCGCCGCCGCCGCCCGTTGCCCTTCGCGCGCAGCCGCCCCCGCGCGCCTCCTGTCCCGCCACGCAGCTGGCCGGCCCGAGCCCCGGGTGCCCAAGAGCAGTTTCAAGAACTAAACAGCCGTTTTAGTTCGTCCCCCGGTCGCTAAGAGACCAAAAAGCCGCAGCGAAGGGCGCCCCGTGGGCGATGGCCGAGTCGGGCTCTCCTTCCGCCCTCCCGCTGGGACCCACGCGGCGCCGAGTGGAGGTCCCAGGCGCCTGGGGGAAGGGGTTCCCGCGACCAGGGCGGTCTGGCGGGGAGGGCGAGTCGGGTGCCCCGCTCCTCAGAACCCTAGTCCACGACTCTGAGGTAGGGGGAGCGGGGCGCCGGCGCAGCGGGACCTAGGCCCGGTCCACAAGTTTCCTAGAAGCAGGGCGGAATCGACGAAAATAGTTCATACAAACTAGCAAAAGGAAAAGAAAAAAAGGACAACTAAGCCGAAGAGCGCGTACGACTCAAAGATTTCCACCCCAAATACAAACACCATACCTCTAGGAGCAGGAGACTAACACAGAGACTGTGCTCCGAGAACACGCGGCGCTGCCGAGCAGGAAAAAGAGCCCAGGGCGGAGAGTGAGGGCTGAGGGAACCGGGCGTGGGAGGAGGGCGGAGCCAACTTCCTGCTAGAGAGTCTATTGCAACTCTCTGGCGCCTGCGGCCACGTGAGCGCGCGGCTTTCATTTTACTCAGGTATTATTACTCTTGATATTTTGAGACTTGGTCTCACTCCCGTCACCCAGGCTGGAATGCAGCGGCACTATCACTGCTCACTGCAGTCTCGACCTCTCTCAGGCGCAAGCGACCCTCCCGCCTTAGCCTCCCGAGTAGCTGGGACAACAGCCGCGCGCCACCACGCGTGGTTAAATTTTTCTTTTTTTAATTTTTAGCAGAGACGGAGTTTCACTATCTTGACATGGTTGGTCGGGAACTCGTGGGCTCAAGACATCTTCCCGCCTGGGCCTCCCACCGCGCCAGGCCTGTTCTCACTTTCAGAGCCCTCCGACAGTCGCCAGCGCTCCACCAGAAGGCCCGGCTAACGCACTCGGCCGGCCATGTCTTCCCAGCCGCCCCTGACTCCAAAATCTCAGGCCGCGGTGCTCACCCCGTGGGACCAGTGTCTAGGGCGTGCAGGGCTCTCTACCTACGAGGCTGCGTCTCCCGATCCCAGTGGAGCCAGTCCTCGCTGGTCCCACGTACCGGCCCCTCGACCTCGAATCCCGTCAACCCAAATCTCAGCCCCTCAGTATGTGCAATCCTCGCTCGGCCCCAGGTGTGCGGCGCTTGAACTCGGATCTCGCTTCCCTAATCCCAAATCTCAGACCCAACCCCACAATCCCCACCCCACTAGGCCCAATCCCCAGGGTGCGGGTACGCGGCCCTGGACCTCGAGTGGTCTCCCGAACCTCAAATCCCAGCCCCATGGTCTCCACCCCCAGGGCACTCGGTCCCCGCTCGGTCCCGGGTGTGCGGCCTTCGACCTCGGACACTTCGGCCGCCCCTCACCTCGGCCTCCGAGTCTCTACGTTCCCGCTCTCACATCAGGAACCCCGGTCGTCCCTCGGAGCACCTAGAGGAGGGTGGAACGTGGGGAACTTGGCAGTTGTAGCTGAGGCAGTTGAGGCTTGTTGACCATCACCATGGAAACCCCCGGCTGCGAGCACGGGGCGGGGCCTAACAGAGGCGGGGGCAGGAACGCGGCCGGCCCCAGTCCTCAGCGCCTGCCAGTCGAGTGCACGCGGCTTTGCCGGAAGCCCTCCTGCTCCCGGCGTGCCAGGCCCCTGCTCTGCCCTAGGCCCCGGCTCCGCCCTACTCTCCGGCTCGGCCCTTCGCCCTGGACACCTGGAAACAGAAACCCAAGGAGCCCGCGTCCCCAGCCCACTGCTACCTGCCGGCATGACCGCGATTCGGCGCCCCACGAACCTCACCTTAAGGAAGACGCGGCGCAGACCTCCTTCCACGACGGACCGGAAAGACGCAAAGACCGCGGCAGGGTGGAGCCTCTGCGTATGGCTTCCGGGGGCGGGGCCGCGACGGCGCTATTGTGACGCGCCAGAGCGGAGCCGTCGATTGGGCGTCCTGCCGCGGGCGGAACCGACACTGGGGTGGGGGCGGGGGAGGCAGCGGAGACTCTGCAGCCCCGACGTTTCTGGGGGAGAGGGGAGGGAAGGAGTCGGGAGAAGGAAGAGGGAGCGGAGCGGCGGGAAAGATCCCTCTGGCTTCCCCTGATGCCCTGGAGGAAGGACAGTGGTGAGACCCGCAGGACCCTGAATGTGTGCCGAAAGGACCCCTGATTTGAAGACTGGGCTGAAAGAAGGAAATGAGAGCCGATTCCCCAGCGTGGTGGTGCATGCCTGTGGTCCCAGTAATTTGAGAGGCTGAGGAGGGAGAATCGCTTGAACCCAAAAGGTGGAGGTTGCGGTCAGCTGAGATTGCGCCACTGCACTCCAACCTGGCGACAGAGTGAGACTCTAAAAAAAAAAAAAAAAAGAAAGAAAGAAAAGAAATACATTGAGAACTCCAGAGACCGCCTGAAGGCGTCCCGGAGCTGGGCCAGCATTAGGAGGGATTTATCAGGTTGAAATTGTTCTCGTGGTAATTCTGTGGGGTGAGAATCCCACAAACCTCAAATGCGACTCAGATCCAGGTCGAGGGCAAGCTTTTCAGTCACAGAGCACCTGAGCACACGGGTTTGTTGGCTAATGGCTACACCAGGAACAGATTTTTTTTTTTTGGAGGGGGGGGATGCTTTGTAGGGCTAATAATTATTATTTTGTTTTGGTGGACCTTCTTCATGAAGAGATAATATCAGGGCACTCATCACAGGTTAAGCTAAACATTATTACTATTTGAGATGGAGTCTGGCTCTGTCGCCCGGGCCGAAGTGCAGTGGCGCAATCTTCGGCTCACCACAACTCCACCTCCCGGGTTCAAGCGAGTCTCCTGCCTCAGCCTCCCTAGTAGCTGGGACTAAAGGCGTGTGCTACCACGCCTGGCTAATTTTTTTTTTTTAGTATTTTTGGTAGAGATGGGGTTTCAGCGTGTTAGCCAGGATGGTCTTGATCTCCAGACTTCATGATCCGCCCACCTCGGCCTCCCAAAGTGCTGGGATTACAGGCAAGAGCCACCCGCTGGTCTACTATTGCTATTATTTTGAGACTGAGTCTCGCCCTGTCAGCCAGGCTGGAGTTGAGTGATGCAATCACAGCTCATTGCAGCCTCGACCTCCTGGGCTTAAGCGATCTTCTTGCCTCAACCTCCTGAGTAGCACCACCTCTCTCAACTAATGTTTGTATTTTTGTAGAGGTGGCCTTTTGCTACCTTGACCAGACTGGTGGGGAACTCCTGGATTCAAACAATCCACCCATCTCCGCCTCCCAGACCACTGGGATTACTGGCTTAGAGTAATTACTGGCTCTTAGAGCCATGCACCTGGCTGAACATTTATTTTTTAAATCACCAGAAAAGGCCGGGCGCTGTGGCTTAGGCTTGTAATGCCAGCACTTTGGAAGACCGAGGCGAGCAGATCACTTGAGATCAGGAGCTCGAGACCAACCTGGTCAACATAATGAAACCCGTCTCTACTAAAAATGAAAAAATTAGCCAAATGTGGTGGCACGGGCTTATAGTCCCAACTACTCAGCAGGCTGAGGCAGGAGAATTGCTTGAACCCGGGAGGCAGAGGTTGCAGTGAGCCGAGATAAAAAATAAAATTAGGCCGGGCGTGGTGGCTCACGCCTGTAATCCCAGCATTTTGGGGAGGCTGAGGCAGGCAGATCACGAGATTGAGACCATCCTGGCCAACATGGTAAAACACCATCTCTACTAAAAAATACAAAAATTAGCTGGGCGTGGTGGCTGTCCACCTGTAGTCCCAGCTACTAGAGAGGCTGCTGCAGGAGAATTGCTTGAACCCAGGAGGCGGAGATTGCAGTGCGCGGAGATTGCGCCACTGTACTCCAGCCTGGCGCCTGGCAACAGAGCAAGACTTTGTCTCAAATAAATAAATAAATAAATAAAATTTAAAAAGGAAAAAAAATACACTGAGGGCCAGGCACGGTGCCTCACTCCTGTAATCCCAGCACTTTGAGAAGCTGAGGCAGGCAGATCACGAGGTTTGGAGTGCCACTGCACTCCAGCCTGGGCAACAGAGTGAGACTGTCTCAAAAACAAACAAACAAACAAAAGTAAAGGAGTGCTCAAAATAGTGTCCGAAGACGAATGGATCACTGTGATGAAGGAGCAGTTTGTATAAAAAAAAAAAAAAAAAAAAAAAGGAGAGTACAAAAAAGAGAAAGGGGGGGGGGTTGGGGGGGGGGAAATTAAAAAAAAAGAGAGAATGGAAAGAGATGGTGCCATTGCACTCCAGCCTGGGCAACAAAGGCAAAACTCCGTCTCAAAAAAAAAAAAAGGAGTCATACATTGACTGCATCACAGCTCATGCTATAAAAAGATCTGTTTCTGGAAAGAAAATTCAAGTAGCCAATTTGAATTAAATATTAAGAAAATTAAACCGGCCGGGCGCGGTGGCTCAAGCCTGTAATCCCAGCACTGTGGGAGGCCGAGGCGGGTGGATCACGAGGTCAAGAGATCGAGACCATCCTGGTCAACAAGGTGAAACCCCGTCTCTACTAAAAATACAAAAAATTAGCTGGGCATGGTGGCGCGTGCCTGTAATCCCAGCGACTCAGGAGGCTGGGGCAGGAGAATTGCCTGAACCCGGGAGGCGGAGGTTGCGGTGAGCCGAGATCGCGCCATTGCACTCCAGCCTGGGTAACAAGGGCAAAACTCCGTCTCAAAAAAAAAAAAAAAAGAAAAGAAAATTAAACCAAAAGACTAGTAATGCTTCAGAACTTAGGGACTGTCAAACCAGCTGCAAGAAGATATATTCATGCAATCTTTGCATTAAGAGAGTCTCTCAGGCTGTAATCCAGCACTTTGGGAGGCCGAGGTGGGCAGATCACCTGAAGTCAGAAGTTTGAGACCAGCGTGGCCAACATGGTGAAACCCCATCTCTACTAAAAATAACAAAAATTAGCGGGATGTGGGTGGGCGCCTGTAGTCCTAGCTACTCAGGAGGCTGAGGCAGGAGAATTGCTTGAGCCTGGGAGGTGGAGGTTGCAGTGAGCATGTGCAGAGATCTAGCCACTGCACTCCAGCCTGCATGACAGAACCAGACTCCGTCTCAAAAAAAAAAAAAGAGTCTCTGACTGGGCACAGTGGCTCTGGCCTGTAATCCCAGCACTTTGGGAGGCCAAGCCCAGTGATCACTTGAGCCCTGGAATTCAAGACCAGCCTGGGCAACATAGCGAGACCCTGTCTTTATTTATTTTAAAAGTTAAAAGAAAAAAGAAAGGAGCCTCTGAGCTAAGTGGGACTTTGATCCCCTTACTCAAGTCTGACAGTTCTTTATTAGTCATACATGATGTAATGGTTGTTGGAGATGGTCTTTAAATGCAAGACTGTGGGGGAGACCCCATAAGTGTTGAGGCAGGAGGCAGGAGTCAGAAGTCTTAGCCTATTCCCATATAAATAATGAAGAAAATAACTAGAGATATAACCATAGTAGTTATTCATAGGTGATCTTAGTTATTCTTATGTGGTCAATGTGATCTTACTTATTAATGGGTGACCTTAGCTCTTTTACTAATGCCTTTCAGGTCGCAAAGTGTGAACCTGGGGTAACATTGTGAAAGGAATGACCCTAAAGCAAGATGCTTTAAGCCCTCTGTCATGCCCATGTAAGGGCTGCTGGAGGGTGCCTGGGCTGTGCAGCAGTGCCAGCTCTGAGGGAAGCACCCGCTGTTTAGCCAGCTAGGGAAGGAGACGTCCAAGGTGGCCAAAACGTCTCCTTCCTCAGGGGAGTTAGGTGAAAACTCTGCTCCTCCAAGCTCTTGCAGTCTGACAACTATTAGGTAGGCCCGCAGACATCTGGGAGCTTAATTGTCTCTATGTGATGCTGTGGTTCAGTGGTCGCATCCATGTCCACTCTTATGTTCCGCTTCTCCACTCTCATGTTCCGCTTCTGTTCCTTTTCTTCTTAGAAGAGATGATCAGTACCAGTAATATAAATCTTAATGTCTTTGTTCTTTTTGACAAGTATGGAAAAGTACTGACACATTATGTTTCTTACTTCATCTCAGCTACTAGAAAGTCTTGGGCCTATATGACACGTGATGTACTTGACCCTATCACTGACCACCAATGCCACACCCTACCCACCCTGCCGCCAGCTTTGTACTCAATAAAAGTCAGAGTGTCCAGGCACTCCAGGCCACTGCTGGACTCTGTGCTTTGGTTGGCAGTGGATCCCTGGGCCCAAACTCTCTTTTCTCTATCTCTGTGTCTTGTGTCTTTTATTTCTACAGTTTCTCGTCTCCACACCAGCAGAGAGGAGCTCAAAGGACCCTGTAGCACTGGACCCTACACAAGACTAGGACTTTGGCCTGATTATGAGCTTCCTGCTGTCCTAGGGAGTCATCCCAAGTGTCCACTGTATCTTTTTCAGCATTGAGTACCAGCACAGTCACATGTAGGCTTTCTTCCACAGTGAGGACTTGGCATCATTCAGAATGGTGCCACAGGTCCTACGCCTTTTTCACAAATGTCTGGCCTCATCTTGCCAACTAGCAAATGCTCATCCACACCTTGTCCACCTGGACTACCTCCTTATCTGTAGCCCTTTCACCTCTGTGTCCACAGAAATGTCTTACTTAAGCTCTGAAATCTAAACATCCAAAAGAGCACCTTGATGCTTGAGAGCACCTTCACAGAGGTGTACCTTTAAGATCTATGGTTTAAAAAAAAAAAGAAAACAAACAAAAGAAAGATCTATTGTTTAAAACAATTGAATTGCAAGATGTTGCCCTTACAAATTGACCGGCCTGGTTATTTCCTGTTGTTTATGTACATTGATTATTATTAAAAACTCAATACTTTTAAATAAATATTGTCAGTTTTAAAAAATAAGCTCCCCCTCTAGAAACTACTCATCCATACAATTGGTTACAGGTTTGGAGCATTACAGAGGTTTTTAAATCTCCTATTTTTTTTTTTATTTTTTATTTTTTATTTTATTT
>NW_016107984.1:660735-663670 GCF_001604975.1 Cebus imitator | reverse complement strand
TTTTTTGAGTCTTGCTCCCAGGTTCAAGCAATTCCCTGCCTCAGCCTCCTGAATAGCTGGGACTATAGGCATGTGCCACCATGCCAAACTAATTCTTTGGTATTTTTAGTAGAAATGGGGTTTCACCATGTTGGTCAGGCTGGTCTCGAACTCCTGACCTCAAGTGATCCGCCTGCCTTGGCCTCCCAAAGTATTGGGATTACAGGCGTGAGCCACTGCACCTAGCCCTACTTAGTAGTACTTGCAAAATCATTTTACCTATTCAGCTGAGATTCCCCCTTCCCCCAGGACAGTGCCATTAAGTAGGCAGGCATCACCAAGGCTCAAAGATGTCTCTTGCTCAAAAATCATAGTATCTGTTAAATAGCAATAACCATAGCTAACACATATTGCATTCTCACTATGCTTTGCACTATTCTACTTAATACCATTGAAACCTCATAACAACCCAGCAGTAGATACTACCACCTTTGGCAGAAAAAAACTGAGGTCACTCAGTTTCTGGATGTCTGAGCTGGAAGCTGTATGGAGGCTGGAGGCCCCATCTGGTTCTGGGGTCCGTTCTCAACTCCTGCAATCTAGATTCTAGTGAGAAACAGGCCTTTCAGGCTGTCTCCTAAGTCCTCTCCTAAGTCTCCTCTCTTTCCCATCTGAGAGGAGAATGAAGGAAGTGAGAAAGCCAATTGAACTGTCCAGTCACAGTATAGGCCCTGTCCAAATGTCACTTTTCTCATTGAGTTGAAGTCTTCTAGGAGCCAGAGATAACCCAGGTGGGAAGCAGGCAAATTTGGCAGTCACAGCCTTGTCTGGTTAATTATATTGACCAATATAGAAAAGCGCACCTTTGAAGCTGCTCTGATGTTCACTGAAGAAGTGAGCTACCTCCAGGAAGGCTGGACCCCTGGGTTATTTGCAATTCTTTCAGAGAACTTGACAGTTCTTTCAAATGACACTTTTTACTATGTATTAAATAGTGAAAGAAAGATTATGGGATACCTGAATTTGCTGGTTACTTGCTTGAAGTAGTTTCTTTGCCCAGCCAAAGGCCTCAGCTTGATTAGGTGGTAGTGGCCAGTGTTGGTGGAGTGGCTGCCCTTACTTTGCCCATTTTCCCAGCAGGCCAAGCAAGCAATTGAGGGCCTCACTTGGATGTTAGTAAGCTAGGTTTGAGCTCTTTCTTCATTCTTTTTTTTTTTGACAAAGTCTCACTCTGTCGCCCAGGCTAGAGGGCAGTGGTGTGATCTGGGCTCACTGCAACTTTCACTTCCCAGGTTCAAGCAATTTCTGGCTAATTTTTGTATTTTTAGTAGACATGGGGTTTCATCATGTTCGCTGGTCTGGTCTAGAACTCCTGAGCTCAGTGATCTGCCCACCTTGGCATCCCAAATACTGGAATTACAGGCGTGAGCCCCTGGTTCCGGCCTTCAACTCTTTAAAAAGCATTACTATGCTCGCTTCAGCAGCACATATACTAAAATTGGAACCATACAGAGAAGATTAGCATGGCCCCTGCGCAAGGATGACATGCAAATTCGTGAAGCATTCCATAATAATAAAAAATAAAAATAAAAAGCATTACTGACCAGGCTTGGTGACTTACACCTGTAATCCCAGCACTTTGGGAGGCCAAGGCGGGCGGAGCACCTGAGCTCAGGAGTTCTAGACCAGCCTGGCCAACATGGTGAAATCTTGTCTCTACTAAAAATACAAAAATCATCTGGGCACACATCTGTAATCCCAGCTACTTGGGAGGCTGAGGGAGGAGACTCACTTGAACCAGGGAGTTAGAGGTTGCGGTGAGCTGAGATCGCACCACTGCACTCCAGCCCGGCGACAGAGCGAGACTCCGTCTAAAAGAAAAAAAATTAGCAGGGCCTGGTGGCTTGCGCCTATAATCCCAACTACGTGGGAGGCTGAGCCAGGGATAATTGCTTGAACCCGGGAGGTGGAGGTTGCAGTGAGCCAAGATCTCACCACTGTACTCCAGCCTGAGCCACAGAGCAAGACTCTTTCTCAAAAACAAAGTGAAGATAATTTCATACAGTCAATGGGGAGTATTGGGAGTATTGAAGTTTTAGGTTAGGATCAGGTATTTCATAAAATCTGTGGCCCTTTAGGTAAATATCTTTAAAGAATATTGTTTCAGGCAATGCAGTTTGTGTGGGTGTGTGCTGTCTTGACCTAGTTTTTAGGCCCTGGCTAAAGGCCAATTAGTTCCTCTTCTTGAGTTGCCGATTATGTCCGCAGCCCCAACCACCTCCTTTATCAGGCTCAAACACTAGGGACCATTATACACCCAGCCTAATTACTCCAGGGTGAGTTACCAGACAACTAGGGCCAGCCCTTATAGCCCTGAGCCCCCAGAAATTACTCAAATTAGCTAATCCCAAACCTGTTGGCCCTGCCTGATCCTTCTCTTACTGCAAACATCGCAACAAATGTTCTTCCCTCGTTCCCCACTCACTCCTTCTGCTCCCAGTGAGTGGCCTTGTGTGAAGCCCCAGGGAAATTAGAGTACAAAACAAACTTGGGCTGACGTGGTGGCCCACATCTGTAATTGCAGCATTTTGGGAGGCTGAGGAAGGCAAATTACTTGAGGCCAAGAGTTCAAGACCAGCCTGGCCAACATGGTGAAACCCTGTCTCTACTAAAAATACAAAAATTATCCAGGCGTAGTGGCACACGCCTGTAGACTCAGGTAGTCAGGAGGCTGAGGAGGGAGAATGTCTTGAAACTGGGAGCAGAAGTTGCAGTGAGCCAAGACAGTGCCACTGAACTCCAGCCTTGGTGAGTTAAAGCCTCTGTCTCAAACAAACAAACAAAAAAAAACAAAACAAAAACTCTAAAACTCCGAAAACTCCGGGCCCGGTGGCTCAAGCCTGTAATCCCAGCACTTTGGGAGGCCGAGGCGGGTGGATCACAAGGTCAAGAGATC
>NW_016107984.1:657718-659664 GCF_001604975.1 Cebus imitator | reverse complement strand
AAAAAAAAAAAGTCAAAAATTAGCCAAGCGTGGTGGTGGGCACCTGTAACCCCAACTACTTGAGAGTCTGAGCCAGAGAGAATCGCTTGAACCCAGTAGTCAGAGGTTGCAATGAGCCGAGATTATACCACTGCACTCCAGTCTGGGCAACAGAGCAAGACTCAATCTCAAAAAAAAAAAATAAGTAAAAAAATAAGGCTGGGCATGGTGGCTCATGCCTGTATCCCAGCACTTTGGGAGGCTGAGGCAGGTGGATCACCTGAGGTCGAGAGTTTGAGACCAGCCTGGCCAACATGGTGACACCCCATCTTTATTTTTTTTTTTGCTTCTGCTTTTTTTAAAAATTTCTTTCTTGTCTGTTTTTTCTGGTGAAACCTCATCTTAAAAAAAAATTAAAAAGAAAAAAGTAAATACATAAAGTTCCTTCTCAGCACAACTTCTATTTCAAAACCCCCAGATTTGGATGGAGGAGTCTGGCCCTAAGGTTGTGATCAGCCCCACGTTCCTGCCTAACCACAAGCCCTACAGGTTAGGGGGGTGGGAGTGAGAACAAGGCTAGCTAGTGGCTCTTGAGCCTGACTCTCCTGGGACAGAGAGTGATGGCACAGAGTGGGGGCCAGGCCAGGTGGGTTCCAGGCCCTGCTCTGAGAGCTGACTTGTTGCTTTGCATTTGATATTGTCTAGCTTTTTGTCAGAACTTATATATATATATATGTATACGTGTATATATAGATGTATATATGTACTTTTGTTGTTGTTGTTGCCTGGGTGGGAGTGCAGTGGCAAGATCTCAGCTCACCGCAACCTCTGCCTCCTGAGTTCAAGCGATTCTTCTGTCTCAGCCTCCCAAGTAGCTGGGATTACAGGTGCCCACCACCACACCCAGCTAATGTTTGTATTTTTTTTTTCAGTAGAGGCAGGGTTTCACCACGTTGGCCAGACTGCTCTCGAACTCCTGATCTCATGATCTGCCCACCTCAGCCTCCCAAAGTGCTGGAATTACAGGCATGAGCCAGCACACCCGGCCTGGAACTTTTAAATTTTTTTATGGCAGGATTTATTAAGCAGCAATGTGTCATGCTAACATTTTTGTTTTGAGCATTTTATTTCTGAAAAAAAATAAATCCCAAGGTTTATCCCAGAACAATGGAACAAATCTGAGGTATTTATTTATTTAGAAATGGAGTCTGGCTCTGTTGCTCAGGCTGGAGTGCAGTGGCATGATCTCAGCTCACTGCAGCCTCCACCTCCCAGATTCAAGCAATTCTCCAGCCTCAGCCTCCCAAGTACCTGGGATTACAGGCATGCACCACCAAGCCAAGCTAATTTTTGTATTTGTATTTTTTATTTTTTTAATTGCGGGATTTATTAAGCAGCAATGTGTCATGCTAACATTTTTGTTTTGAGCTTTATGAAAAAAACTAAATTCCAGAACAATGAAACAAATCCGAGGTATTTATTTACTATATTTATTTATTTAGAAACAGAGTCTTGCCCTGTTGCCCAGCCTGGAGTACAATGGCTGATGTCGGCTCACTGCAACGCCACTCGGGTTCAAGAAATTCTCCTGCCTCAGCCTCCCGAATAGCTGAGATTACAGGCGGATGCCACCATGCCCAACTAATTTTTTGTATCTTTAGTGGAGATTGGTTTCACCATGTTAGCCAAGCTGGTCTTGAACTCCCAACCTCCTGATCTGCCCAACTCGGCCTCTCAAAGTGCTGGGTTACAGGCATGAACCACCGTGCAGGGCCTCTTTTAATTATTATTATTTTGAGTTGGGAGTCTCCCTCTGTTGCCCAGGCTGGAATGCAGTGGCTAGATTTCTGCTCACTGCAACCTCCGCCTCCCGGATTCAGAGGCTTCTCCTGCCTCAGCTTCCCGAGTAGCTGAGACTATAGGTGCGTGCCACCACCTAGCTAATTCTTTTTTTTTTTTTTTTTTTT
>NW_016107984.1:654876-657482 GCF_001604975.1 Cebus imitator | reverse complement strand
ACCGCAACCTCCGCCTCCTGGGTTCAGGCAATTCTCCTGCCTCAGCCTCCTGAGTAGCTGGGATTACAGGCACGAGCCACCATGCCCAGCCAATTTTTTGTAGTTTTTAGTAGAGACGGCGTTTCACCTTGTTGACCAGGATGGTCTCGATCTCTTGACCTCGTGATCCACCCGCCTCGGCCTCCCAAAGTGCTGGGATTACAGGCGTGAGCCACCGCGCCCGGCCTGCTAATTCTTGTATTTTAGTAGAGACAAGGTTTCACCACACTGGCCAGGCCGGTCTCGAACTCCTGATGTTGTGATCCACCCACCTCAGCATCCCAAAGTGCTGGGATTACAGGCGTGAGCCACAGTGGCTGGCCTTGTCTTGTAAAATTATTTTTTGTTTAAGGGTCTCACTGTGTCGCCCAGGCTGGAGTGCATGGTGCGATCCCGGCTCACTGCAGCCTCGACCTCCTGGGCTCAAGAGATCTCTCCGACATCAGTCTGATGAGCAGGTGGGACCACAGGCGCGCGCCACCACCGTGCCCAACTCCTTCCCAGTTCAACTGTGGTTAAAACTGGTATGTGGGGGCAATGAGAGAGACGGGTGAAAAACGAGAAAGAAGGGATAGGGCTGACCTCTTTTGTGGAGAAAGAAAAAGAAAAGAGTTTCCTCAGAAAACGTAAGTTGCCCCTCAGCCGCCTGGTATCAGGAAGTACGGAGGCCGCCCAACGATAACTCCTCTCAGGGAAGCCCGGGGCAGGCCACCTGAGTCCATCCGGAGTGGGCGGGTAGGCCGCGGGACCACGTGGCCCAGAGCGCCCTTCCCAGCTGCCGGCAGGGGCGGGCTCGGGCGCGCCTGCAGCGCTGGGCGGGACGCGGGCTCCCAGGCCCTGCGGAGAGCGGCCACCGCCTGCCTCTTTCGTTTTTATCTTGAGACCTGATATGGCTCTGTGGCTCAGCCTGGAGTGCAAGCGGCGTGATCACTGCTCACTGCAGCCTCAGCCTCCTCTAGCCTTAGTCGCTCCGGTGCCTGGGACCACGAGCTGGCGCCACCACCTCCGGCTACGTTTTTTGTATTTTTAGCAGAGACTGGGATCCTGCCATGTTGGCTAGGCTGCTCTCGAACTCCTGAGATCAAGCGATCCGCCCGCCTCGGCCTCCCAAAGTGCCGGGACTGCAGGCATGAGCCATTGTGCCGGGCGCTCAGCCTCTTTTGGCGCCTCCTTTCGCATTTCCGGGGCCGGGCTTGTGCAGCTTGTTGGAGAAGGGTCCCGCCCTCTACGGGAAGTCCTTCGCTGCCGAGGTCACAGGCGCGGAGAACAGGAGAACCGAGGTGCGTTCCAGCATGTTCCTGCAGCGCACCACTCCCTCCTGCAGTTGCGTAACGTCAGATCCCTGAAACACATCTCACATACGCGTGACTGGTGGTGTTTCTCCCTTTGAACCCTGACAGATAAAGGAGGCCACTAATAGTGATAAGGAATTGTACCATGTACTCCATGCTTCAATAACTGGATGCTCAGCGACACGGCTGAGTTCTTCCTGCCATCCTAACACACAGGCAGATGTTAACCTCTTATTTGACAAGTGGTCAACTTTTCTGCCTTTGGAAAGGCTTGGGGCTGGGGTGAGGGAGAGAGAAACTTTCATAGTGATCCCATGTACATTTCCCTAGAATGATGGATTAGGGGGTATGGTGATTAAATATACAATGTATACTTTAATATACATTAAAAAGTTCTGGAAGGATATACTTCAAAATATTATCAGTGTTTTTTTCTATTTTTCCCATTTGGAATGTTGGAACAACCAATTGTTATTTTAGTCCTTTCTCCTTCCTTCATTGTTTCTCCAAATTTAGGGGCCTCATTGCAGTAAACTTGTTTGCAGGTCATCTGGGCACTCTCTTGAAATAAATTGTCTCTCTTGGCTCTTAAAGGTCTCAACTGCTTCTTACCAATGTTAATTCCATTGACTACCATCAGAATCTGATGAGCAATTCACTCATCAGAGAAGCTGTTTCTATACTTTCCTAAATGACCATTTTATAGATGCTGGGAAAAAATGGTATTAAAAAAGGCTATGAGTCAGCCGGTCATGGTGGCTCACGCCTGTAATCCCAGCACTTTGTGAAGCTGAGGTGAGAGCATTGCTTGAGCCCAGCAGTTCAAGACCAGCCCTGGCAACATAGCAAGACCCCATCTCTACAAAAAATTTTAAAATAAGCCAAGTGTGGTGGTGTGCACCCATAGTCCTAGCTACATGGGAGGCTGAGGTGGGAGGATTACTTCAGCCCAGGAGTTTGAGGTTGCAGTGAGCTAGGATCACACCTCTGCACTTCAGCCTGGGTGACAGAGCAGGACCCTGTCTCTAAAAAAAAACGTCAGCCAGGCACGGTGGCTCACACCTGTAATCCTGTACTTTGGGAGGCCAAGGTGGGTGGATCACCTGAGGTTAGGAGTTCGAGACCAAACTAACCAACATGAAGAAACCCCGTCTCTACTAAAAATACAAAATTAGCTGGGCCTGGTGGCGCCTGCCTGTAATCCCAGCTACTCAAGAGGCTGAGGCAGGAGAATTGCTGGAACCTGAGAGGTGGAGGTTGTGGTGAGCTGAGATC
>NW_016107984.1:644997-653496 GCF_001604975.1 Cebus imitator | reverse complement strand
AAGTTCTTTCTAAGGACTATTTCAACATTGCTTGTGTCCTTCCTTAAGGCAAGGGCCATGGCAGCTGTACTAGGTGCACCAGTAACTAAGTGAAATTGGTCTTTGCCCTTGATTACTGGTGAACAACAAAGGCATTTCCCTTTGTTAAATAAAACGGGCTAATTTAATTCAAAATACATGAGGGGCTGAGTGCCATGGCTCATGCTACTTTGGAGGACGAGGCTGGTTGATCACTTGAGGTCATGAGTTCAAGACCAGCCTGGCCAACATGGTGAAACCTCATCTCTACTAAAAATTCAAAATTTAGCTGGGCGACACGTGCCTGTAGTATCAGCTACTCTGAAGGCTGAAGCAGGAGAATGGCTTGAACCTGGGGGGCAGAGGTTGCAGTGAGTCGAGATTGCATCACTGCATTCCTGTCTGGGCAACAGAGTGAGACCTTGTCTGAAACCAAACCATACCAAACCAAAACAAAACATAACATGTGGTCCGGGCGCGGTGGCTCATGCCTGGTAACCCAAAACTTTGGGAGGCCAAGGTGGTTGGATCACTTGAGATCAGGAGTTCGAGACCAGCCTGACCACATGGTGAAACACTATCTCTACTAAAAATACAAAAATTAACTGTGTGTAATGGTGGGTGCCTGTAATCCCAGCTATTTGGGAGGCTGAGGCATGTGAATTGCTTGAACCCAGGAGGCAGAGGTTGCAGTGAGCTGAGATCGTGTCAGTCTGAGCGACAGAATGAGACTTTGTCACAAAAAAAAAAAAAAAAAAAAAAAAAAAAAAAAAAAAAAAAAAAAAAAAAAATACATGTGGGCTAGGCCTGGTGGCTCATGCCTGTAATACCAGCACTTTGAGAGGCCGAGACAGGCTGATCACTTTTGAGGTCAGGAGTTTGAAACCAGCCTGACCAACCAATGGTGAAACCCT
Organism: Cebus imitator; assembly: GCF_001604975.1. Classification (NCBI taxonomy): domain Eukaryota; kingdom Metazoa; phylum Chordata; class Mammalia; order Primates; family Cebidae; genus Cebus; species Cebus imitator. Next base: position 652,564 of record NW_016107984.1, on the reverse strand, counting down.
GTCTCTACTAAAAAGTCAAAAATAAGCCAACATGGTGGTGTGTGCTTGTAGTCCCAGCTGCTTGGGAGGCTGAGGCAGGAGAATCATTAGAACCCAGGAGGGAGGCTGAGGCAGGAGAATCACTAGAATCCAGGAGGCAGAGGTTGCCATGAGCCAAGATTGTTCCACTGCACTCCAGCTTGGGTGACAGATGTCTCAAAAAAGCAAACAAAACAAAACAAAACAAAACCCAAACTAAAAAAACACAAAATACATGTGAACATGTGCTCACTTCAGCAGCATATATAGTAAAATTAAAACACACCTGAACTCTTTTTTCTTTTTTTTGGGGGGGGAGGAAGTTTCACTTTTGTTACCCAGGCTGGAGTGCAATGGCGCGATTTCGGCTCACTGCAACCTCCGCCTCCTGGGTTCACGCAATTCTTCTGCCTCAACCTCCTGAGTAGCTGGGACTACAGGCACGTGCCACAATGCCCAGCTAATGTTTTGTATTTTTAGTAGAGACAGGGTTTCACCATGTTGACCAGGATGGTCTCGATCTCTTGACCTCGTGATCCACCCGCCTCGGCCTCCCAAAGTGCTGGGATTACAGGCTTGAGCCACTGCGCCCGGCATGAACTCTATTTTTTTTTATGTCTTTATCTGCAGCATAAAAATACACATAAACTCTTACAGAAAAAACATTTCTAGTAATCAGCAAATACTGACAACTTATTGAGCTCTGTGCCTGATGATGTAGAAGGTAAGAATTAAATTGTCCTGTTCTTGCTTTTATTTATTTAATTTTTAACATCTTGGATACTAGCGTTCTTGCTTTTTAGAGAGCTTACTGCCAAGCTGAGGGGTAAGTCAGACATTACACATTTTCAGAAAAGAAAACATATGCAGAAGCTGCATGTAACTGGAAACAAACAAAAAGAATATTTGAGAAGGGGAAAGTTTGATTAAATCACACAGCAATGAAATTAAAGACTAATATAAAAATAGCACATTTCCAATCAATCCTTGTCTGAAATAAATGTATATTGTGCACTTGTTAGGAACCCTATACTGTACTAAAAACTAAATTAAAAGCAACCACATTAAGCCCTCGAGGCAAAGTCAGAACAAACCCTACTGATGCCTGGGGGAGAGCGCTCCTTTACCCTCTGTTTCAGACATCAAGTCCCTGTGCTGTTCACAATAAGCTACTTTCAATTATAGACATTGGATCAATGCCTTTGATGTGAAGTCATCCATGTTAGGGTACAATTTCATGAGGCGACAAATGGAGTTAAGCTCCCTATGCCTCCATTCTGAGAAATATTGCATCCACAGACTAAAAGCATATTAGAAGGCTGCAGGCTGCACTTTCTTCTGTACTTTTTTTTTTTTTTTGAGACAGAGTCTTACTCTGTTTCCCAGGCTGGAATGCAGTGGGGCTATTTTGGCTCATTGTAACATCTGCCTCCCAAGTTCAAGCGATTCTCCTGCCTCAGCGTCCCAACTAGCTGGGATTACAGGCGCCCATCACCATATCTGGCTAATTTTTCTATTTTTAGTAGAGATGAGGTTTTACCACGTTGGCCAAGCTGGTCTTGAACTCCTGATCTTAGGTAATCTACCCACCCTGACCACCCAAAGTGTTGGGATTACAGGAGTAAGCCACTGCACCCAGGCTTTTCTATACATATTAGTAAAACTTCCAAAGCATACTGCAGCATATTGTGAAATAAGAAAATAATAAGCAAGGCTCGTCAGACAAGTGGTTTCCAACCCTTCAGGATAAGTCAAGAAAGGCAGTACCCTAGCACACAGACTGAGCAACAGGGCAGATTTAAGACAGGATTTCCATTGTCCTGTCTCAGACTAGAGCAGCATTGTATGATACAGGGGCCATTTAGCCATGTAGAATTATTGAGCACTTGAAATGTGGTAGTGGCCCAGCCTGGCGCGGTGGCTCATGTATGTAATCCCAGCACTTTGGGAGGCTGAGGTGGGCAGATCACAAAGTCAAGAGATTGAGACCATGCTGGCCAAAATGGTGAAACCCCGTCTCTGCTAAAAATACAAAAATTAGCTGGGCATGGTGGTGCATGCCTGTAGTCCCAGCTACTCAGGAGGCTGAGGCAGGGAAATTGCTTGAACCCAGGAGTCACGGGTTGCAGTGAACTGAGATTGCGCCACTGCACTCCAGCCTGGAGACAGAGTGAGTCTGTCTCAAAAAAAAATTTAGTTAGTGCCACTGAGGGCCTGATTTTTTATTTTGTTTATTTTTAAATATTTTTTTTTTGAGATGGCGCCTCATTCTGTTACCCACACTGCAACCTCCGCTTCCCAGGTTCAAGCAATTCTCCTGCCTTAGCCTCCCGAGTAGCTGGGACTATAGGCATGTGCCGCCATACCTGGCTAATTTTTGTATTTTTAGTAGAAACGGGGGTTTCACTATATTGGCTAGGCTGGTCTTGAAACCTGACCTCATGATCTGCCCCCCTTGGCCTCCCAAAGTGCTGAAATTACAGGCGTGAGCCACCACGACCAGCCTATTTTATTTTATTATTTTTTGAGACACAGTCTTGCTTTGTCTCCCAGGCTGGAGCGTAGTATGGCTTACTGTAGCATCAATCCCCAAAGCTCAAGTAATTCTCCCACCTTAGCCTCCAGAGTAGCTGAGACCACAGGTGCACAACAGCACACTCGGCTAATTTGTTTATTTTTGTAGAGAGAGGGTCTTGCCATATTGCCCAGGCTGGTCTTGAACTCCTGGGCTCAAGGGACCCTTCTGCCTTGGCCTCTCAAAGCGCTGGTATTATAGGTGTGAGCCACCACACCTAGCCAATTTTATTTTTAATGGTAGTAATATACAGTGCACATAAAATTTAAAGATTTTTAAGTGTACAGGTCAGTAGTATTAACTACATTCACATTGTGTAACCAATTTCCAGAACTCTTTTCATCTTACAAAGGTAAAATTCCTCACCCATTAGACATCTACCCATTTCCTCCTCCACCCTGAGCTCCTGGCAATCACCATTCTGTCTCTATGAATTTGACTAATCTAGGTACCTCATAGAAATGGAATCATACAGTGTTTGTACTTTTGTGACTGGATTAGTTCAATTAGCATAATACATAGGGTTCATACATGTGTCAAAATTTCCTTCCTTTTTAAGGCATAAGCCACCATACTGGGCCTTAACTAATATTTTTATGGATTCTAAATAAACATTAAGTATACCCAGGAAAATTTAACATCTGCATTGAGATGTTCTGTAAGTGGGAAATATCAGGTTTCAAAGACTTAATACTTAAGAAAAGAATGTAAAATGTCTCATGGATAACTTTATCACATGTGAAATAATATATATATACAATTTTTCTTTTTTTAATTTTACTTTAGGTTTTGGGGTACATGTGCAGATCAGGCAGGATTGTTGCATAGGTACATACCTAGCAAGGCGGTTTGCTGCCTCCATTCCCCCGTCACCTATATCTGGCATTTCTCCCCATGTTATTCCTCTACAACCTAACCACTCCCCGCTGTCCTTCCTCTAGCCCCTCCAACAGACCCCAGTGTGTGATGCTCCCTTCCCTGTGTCCATGTATTCTCATTGTTCAACACTCGCCTATGAGTGAGAACATGTTTGATTTTCTGTTCTTGTGTCAGTTTGCTGAGAATGATGGTTTCCAGATTCATCCATGTCCCCACAAAGGACACGAACTCATTGTTTCTTATGGCTGCATAGTATTCCATGGTGTATATGTGCCATATTTTCCTTATCTAGTCTATCATCGATGGGCATTTAGGTTGGTTCCAGGTCTTTGCTATTGTAAATAATGCCACAATGAACATACCTGTGCATGTGTCTTTATAATAGTACAATTTATAATCCTATGGGTATATATCCAGTAATGGGATTGTTGGGTCAAATGGAATTTCTATTTCTAGGAAAAATATGGAATGCTTCACGAATTTGTGCGTCATCCTTGTGCAGGGGCCATGCTAATCTTCTCTGTATCCTTCCAATTTTAGTATATGTATATTAAAAATATATATCTATATATATCTCTATATATGTTTTTTTTGAGATAGAGTCTTGCTCTGTCACCAGGCTGGAATGCAGTGACGCAATCTCGGCTCACTACAACCTCCGCCTCCTGGGTTCAAGCGATTCTTCTGCCTCAGCCTCCCAAGTAGCTGGGACCACAGGTGTGTGTTACCACATGAAGCTGATTTTTGTATTTTTAGTAGAGACAGGGTTTCACCATGTTGGCCAGGATGGTATTGATCTCTTGACCTCATGATCTGCCAGCCTCAGCCTCCCAAAGTGCTACGATTACAGGCATGAGCCACCGCACCCGGCCTATATATATATTTTTAAATGGAGTCTTGCTCTGTTGCCCAGGCTAGAGTGCAGTGGCGCGATCTTGGCTCACTGCAACCTTCACCTCCCGGGTTCAAGCAATTCTCCTGCCTCAGCCTTCCGAGTAGCTGGGATTACAGGCGCCTGCCACCATGCCTGGCTAATTTTTGTATTTTTAGTAGAGATGGGGTTTCATCATCTTGGCCAGGCTGGTCTCGAACTCATAACCTCAGGTGATCTGCCCACCTTGGCCTCTCAAACTGCTAGGATCACAGGCATGAGCCACTGCACCCAGCCAAATTTGGGGTTTTAAATTTTACTTTGTATTTATTTTAATTTATTTATTTTGAGACAGAGTCTCACTCTGTTGCCTGGATCATGGTTCATTGCAACCTCAACCTCCTTGGCTCAGGTGATCCTCCCACCTCAGCCTCCTGAGTGGCTGGGACCACCAGCACTTGCTATCATGCCTGACTAATTTTTTGTATTTTTTTCTTTTTTTTTAGAGACAGGGTCTTGCTATGTTGCCCAGGCTGGAGTGCAGTGGCTATTCACAGGCGAAATCCCACTACTGATCAGCATGGGAGTTTTGACCTGCTCCATTTCCGACCTGCGCCGGTTCACCCTTCCTTAGGCAACCTGGTGGTCCTCCGCTCCTGGGAGGTCACCATATTGATGCCGAACTTAGTTTGGACACCTGATCGGTATAGCGCACTACAGATCAGAACTTCTGGACTCGAGATTATCCAGCCTTAGCTTCCCGAATAGCTGGGACTACAGACACGCGCCTTCGCACCTGGCATTTTTTTTTTTTTTTAAATAGAGACAGGTTTAAGCCATGTTCCCTGGATGTTTTAGCTTATTAAAAAGATTTTTTTTTGCCAAACACTTTGGGAGGCTGAGGCGGGAGGATCACCTGAGGTCAGGAGTTCAAGACCAGCCTGACCAACATTGAGAAACATCATCTCTACTAAAAATACACACACAAAAAATTAGCCATGTGTGGTGGCTCATGCCTGTAATTCCAGCTAATCGGGAGGCTGAGGCAAGAGAACTGCTTGAACTTGGGAGGCAGAGGTTGCGGTAAGCCGAGATCGAGCCATTGCACTCCAGCCTGGGAAACAAAATCGAAACTCCGTCTCTAAAAAAATTTTTTTTTTAGAAACAGGGTCTCACTACATTGGTTAGGTTGGTCTTAAATTCCCAGACTCAAGTGATTTTCCCATCTCAGTCTTCTGAGTAGCTGGGATTACATGTGTGAACCACTGTGCCTGGCTCCTTTTTTTTTTTTTGAGACAGAGTCTTGCACTGTCATCCAGGCTGGAGTGCAGTGGCGCCATCTCAGCTCACTGCAACCTCCCCCTCCCAGGTTCAAGCAATTCTCTCACCTCTGCCTCCCGAGTAGCTGGGACTACAGGCTCCTGCCACCAAGCCCAGTTAGTTTTTGTTTTGTTTTCTTTTTTGAGACAGAGTCTTGCACTGTCATCCAGGCTGGAGTGCAGTGGCGCCATCTCAGCTCACTGCAACCACTGCCTCCCAGGTTCAAGCAATTCTCCTGCCTCAGCCTCCCAAGTAGCTAGGATTACAGATACCCACTGCCACACCTGGCTAATTTTTTGTGTTTTTAGTAGAGACAGGGTTTCACTATGTTGACCAGACTGGTCTCGAACTCCTGACCTCGTAATCTGTCCATCTCAGCCTCCCAAAGGGCTGGGATTACAGTCCTGAGCCACTGTCTCTGGCCATGATTTTTAGTAGATATAGGGTTTCACCATGTTGGCCAGGCTGGTCTCGGACTCCTGACCTCAGGTGATCTGCCCACCTTGACCTCCCAAAGTGCTGCAATTACAGGCATGAGCCATTGCACCTGGCCACATTTGTGGTTCTTACTCACTTACAGCTTGAGTGATTTCCACTATGGAAGCAGTTGGGAATCCTGGGCTCACTTGGGTCTATGTGCCAGTGTAGTAGTGGGGCCACACACATAGACCAGGTATGGTCACTTTCAGTAAATAATGGCTGCATGCCCATTTGAGGGGTTGTGTGGCAGTTCCGGAGGGAACTCTGAAATGTCCAGTAGGGAGAAGTCAGTGGCAGGAAATGTGTATTTTTGAAACAGGGTCTTGCTCTGTAACGCAGGCTGGGGTACCGTGGTGTGATCATGGCTCACTGCAGCCTCAACCTCCTCAGCTCAAGCAATCCTCCTGCTTCAGCCTCCCAAGTAGCTGGGACCACAGGCACACACCAGCACACTTGGCTATCACCACATTTCTGTTGCTCATACCAGGGTCATTCATGCCACCACCTCGGTCAAAGGCAAAAATAAAGCTCTTTCCTGAAGAGTAAATTGTGCATAAGAGTTTTATTTATTTATTTATTTATTTATTTGAGGCAAAGTCTTGCTCTGTTGCCCAGGCTGGAGTGCAGTGGTGCAATCTTGGCTCACCACAACCTCTCCCTCCTAGGTTCAAGTGATTCTCCTGCCTTAGCCTCCCAAGTAGCTGGGACTACAGGAGCACGCACCCCATGCTGGGCTAATTTTTGTATTTTTAGTAGAGATGGGGGTTTCACTATGTTGGCCAGGCTGGCCTGAAACTCCTGACCTTATGATCTGCCCACCTTGGCCTCCCAAAGTGCTGGGATTACAGGTGTGAGCCACCACACCCGGCCAAGAGTTTTTTTTTTTTTTTTTTCCCGAGATGGAGTCTCACTCTGTTGCCCTGACTGGAGTGCGGTGACACAATCTCGGCTTACTGCAACCTCTGCCTCCTGCATTCAAGCAAGTCTCCTGCCTCAGTCTCCCAAGCAGCTGGGATTACAGGTGTGTGCCACCACACCCAGTAAATTTTTTTTGTATAGTTAGTAGAAGCAGGGTTTCACCATGTTGGGCAGGATGGTCTTGATCCTCTGACCTGGTGATCTGTCCACCACAGACTCCCAAAGTGCTGAGATTATAGACAAAGAGTCTGTTTTAATACAATGCTTGCTCTTTTTTTGAGATGGAGTGTTGCTCTGTCACCCAGGCTACATGGTATGATTTTGGATCACTGCAGCCTCTGTCTCCTGAGTTCAAGCAATTTTTCCACTTCAGCCTCTCAAGAAGCAGGGACTACAGGCATGTGCCCCCTTTCACCCTGTTGGCTAGGCTGGTCTCAAACTCCTGATCTCAAGTAATTCATTTGCCTCAGCCTGGGATTACAGGTATGAGCCACTGCGTTGGCCTG
>NW_016107984.1:642049-644922 GCF_001604975.1 Cebus imitator | reverse complement strand
TTTTGAAAGGGAGTCTCACCCTGTCACCCAGGCTGGAGTGCAGTGGGAGGCTTCCCAGCACTTTGGGAGGCTGAGGTGGGCAGATCACCTGAGGTCAGGAGTTCAAGACCAACCTGGTGGACATGGCAAAAACCCATCTCTACTAAAAATAAAAAAAAATATCTGGCGTAATGGTTCAGGTCTGTAATCTCAGCACCTTTGGAGGCTGAACCAGGCGGATAATTTGAGCTCAGGAGTTTCAGACCAGTCTGGGCAACATGGTGAAACCTCAGCCTACTAAAAATACAAAAAGTAGCTGGACGCGGTGGCGTGCGCCTGTAGTCCCAGCTACTCGGGAGGCTGAGGCAGGAGAATCGCTTAAACCAGGGAGGCAAAAGTTGCAGTGAGTCAAGATCATGCCTCTGCACCTCAGCCTGGGCAACAGAGCAGGACTCTGTCTCAAAAAAATAAAAAATAAAAAAATAAATGTTTGTTTTGGCCAGAGGCAGTGGCTCATGGCTATGATCCCAGTACTATGGGAGGCTGAGGCAGGAGGAGGATCACTTGAACCCAGGAGTTAGAGACCAGCCTGGGTAACACAGCAAGACTCTTGTCTCTACAAAGAAATTTAAAAATCAGCTGGGTGTGGCGGGGCATGGTGGCTCATGCCTGTAATCCCAGCACTTTTTTTGTTGTTTATAGAGATGGGGTTTCACCATCTTGGCCAGGCTGGTCTTGAACTCCTGACTTCGTGATCCACCCATCTTGTCCCAGCACTTTGAGAGGACATCAGGTGGGTCACTTGAAGTCAGGAGTTTGAGACCAGCCTGGCCAATATGGTGAAACTATGTCTCTACTAAAAATACAAAAATTAGCCGGGCGTGGTGGTGGGCGCTCGTAATCCCAGCTACTCAGGAGGCTGAGGCAGGAGAATCCCTTGAACATGGGAGGTGGAGGTTGCAGTGAGCTGAGACTGTGCCACTGCACTCTAGCCTGGGCAACAGAGCAAGACTCTGTCTCAAAAAGAAAAGAAAAGAAATGACAACTCGTGATCCCTGAGATTGCTAATTGCGATTGCGTGCATGTGTTTAACAAGTACCTCCGCACCCAGAGCTGGGAAGCTGGCTACTTTGTGTAGAGCAAATATGTAGCAGGAACTCAGACGATAACGAACTGGACGTGTGTTTCTCCTGCAGCGAAGGTCATGGCGCTGACAGCCTCTGCTTTGCACTTTGTCTCCCAGAACCAGGCCTGCGGCCAGTCCTACCTCCTGGAAAGCCCAGGCGCGTGAGAGAACCTGATGCGGAACGGAGACCCCATCCCCTCCGTGTCTCCCCAAGAGCCGGCGGCACAAGCTGTCCGCGCTTCTTGAGCCAGGTCAGTTCTCAGGCCCACAGATCTCGTTCTCCCAACTTCCTCCGCAGAAAACGATCTTTATTTTCTCCTCTTGCTTCGGTCTTGAAGCGGGGCATCGTTTGGGCTCACGTTGCGGCGCTCAGTGGCCTCAGACATCAGCTGCCGCCAGGGCCTCAGAAGCAGTGGCTGGGGCCTGCCCTCCCTTGCCCGGAGGCCTCGGCCCCCCCCCGCTCCCAGCGGGCCACAATGGCGTCCGGGCCACAATGGCGTCCGGGCGCGGGGCCCCGCCCTGTCGCGGTCCCTGCCTACTTCGGTTCCTTGGGGAAGTTGGACTGCTCCGTGTCTTCCTGAAGAAGGTTGGGGAAAGGGTCCTGCCCGCAGACACTACGGCAGCCGGCAGCCGCGCGGGATGCGTGCGGGTGGGATGCCCGGGGCGTAGGGCCGAGCCACCGCTTGGCACACCAGGAGCTGCGGGGCTTCGGGAAGCGCAGTGGGCGCTCTACTGGCTGGCCCCTCGTAGGCCCCGCCCAGAGAGCACTGCGGCAGTTTCCATGGTGATGGTCAACAAGCCTGAAAGTAACTCAGCTACTACGGCCACTTACCCTGCGTTTCTTTTTCCCTTCTCCGAGAGACCGCTGAGGTGCGGGCTTTGAGATTGGGAGCGTGTAGCCTTTGAGGCCGAGGTGAGGGGCGGCCGGCGGGCAGGGCCAGGTCTGAGGTTGAAGTCTGTACCACCGGACCGAGAGGGGACCGGGCTCGCTGGGGGTGGGGACGGTGGGGCTGGGATTTGGGATTAGGGCGAGTCGTGGCAGAGAGAATCCAGAGGATCCTTGATCCTAGTGCGGGAGCGGCCAGCCCACCCTAGAGAGGCGAAACAATGGCAGCCGGAAGGAACCAAGTCTGAGGAAGCGCTTCCCCTGGGAAGGGATACTGGGGGAGTCCTGGATGAGTGGCCCAGGACGTAGGAGGCATGAGAGGTCTACACCCACCTGCAAGGATACTTTCATGATTATTGAGTTGTGGTGAGAAAAGAGGCTGTTTTTAGTTTATATTTTAAGGCAGTACATTCACATGCTTAACAGTCAGAAACTTGCACCAGGCCTTATTACTCAAAACTCCTTTTCTCCAGATCCTTCTTTCTGAGGAAATAGTTTCAAATCTTTGAACTTTTTCAAAACTTTGAGCTTTTTTCTCCGGAAATTTTATTTCTTTCTCATACATCCACAGCTCTTCCCTGTGTTCTTCCTTCATTAGCTTTACTAAGTTTGTATACTTTGGTCGCAAATATTTATTTATAAATAGAAATGGGTGTCTCACTATGTTGCTTAGGCTGGTCTTGAACTCCTGGACTCAAGTGATTCTCCCACTTTGGCTTCCCAAAGTGCGAGAATTGCAGGCTGAACCACTGCCTCCCGCCTGAATATTTACTCATTGATTTCCTTTGACTCCTGGTTTTACTTTTCTGCTGTGTGTGTGTAGTAGTCAGCCATTTGTTTTTTCTTTCTCCTTTCTAGTCATACTTTTTTTTTTTTTTTTTT
>NW_016107984.1:638458-641193 GCF_001604975.1 Cebus imitator | reverse complement strand
TTTTGAGATGGAATCTCCCTCTGTCGCCCAGGCTGGAGTGCAGTGGCGTGATTTTGGCTCACTGCAATCTCCCCTTCCTGGGTTCAAGCAATTCTCCTGCTTCAGCCTCCCAGGTAGCTGGGATTATAGCCGCGTGCCACCACACCCAGCTAATTTTAGTATTTTTAGTAGAGATGGAGTTCTGCCATGTTGGCCAGGCTGGTCTTGAACTCCTGACCTCAGGTGATCCACGGGCTTCGGCCTCCGCAAAGTGGTGGGATTACAGGCATGAGCCACTGCACCTGGCCCCATATATTTGTTTTAAGAAATATACCCTTGTGTATTGTTGGTAAGAATGTAAAATGGTACAGCAGCTGTGGAAAACAGTATGGCAGTTCCTCAAAAAATTACATATAGAATTGCTGTGTGATTGTAGTACCTCTTCTTGGTCTGTATCCAAGATAAATGAAAGTGGGGACTCAAAAAGTTATTTGCACATCCATGTTCATAGCATTATTCGCAGTAGTCACAAGGTAGAGGTAACTCCAGTGTGCATTGATAGACGAATGAATAAACAAAATGTGTCATATGTAGTAGAATATCATTCAGCCTTAGGATAGAAAATCTTGGCTGGGTGCAGTGGCTCACACGGGTAATCCCAGCACTTTGGGAGGCTAAGGTGGGCAGATTGCTTGAGTTCAGGAATTCAAGACCAGTCTAGGCAACATAGTGAGATCCTGTTTCCACAAAAAATGAAATAAAATAAAAAAATACAAAAATTAGCTGGGCATGGTGGCATGTGCCTATAGTCCTAGCTACTCTGGAAGCTGAAGTAGGAGGATTGCATGTGCCTTGAAGGTTGAGGGTGCAGTGAGCCATGATTGCACCACTGTACTCCAGCCTGAGTGACAGAGTGAGACTCCATCTCTTCAAAAAATAAAAATAAGATGACCAGGCACAGTGGCTTATGCCTGTAATTTCAGCACTTTGAGAGGCTGAGGTGGGCATCAAACTCCTGACCTCAGGTGATCCGCCCACCTCGGCCTCCCAAAGTGCTGGGATTACAGGCATGAGCCACTGCACCTGACCATTTTGAGGTTTTTTTTTTTTTTTTAAATGAAGGTAAAAAGTTTACATTGAGGTTTTTTTTTTTTTTTTTAAATAAAGGTATAAAGTTTAAATTGAGGCTTTCTTTTTTTATTTTTTATTTTTTAAAGACGGGGTTTCACCATGTTGGTCAGGCTGGTATTGAACTCCCAACCTCAGGTGATCCACCTGCCTTGGCCTCCAAAGTGCTTGGATTACAGGCGTGAGCCACCACACCCGGCCCTGAGGCTTTGTGTGTATATATCTATATCTATATCTATATCTATCTCCAGTTTTTTCAGTATCTGTTGAAAGAGTACTTTCCTTTTTTTTTTTTTTTTTTTTTTTGAGACAGGGTCTCACTCTGTCACCCAAGCTAGAGTGCAGTAGAATGATCATGGCTCACTGCCGCCTCAACCTCTCATGCTCAAGTGATTCTCCCACCACAGCCCTCCTCCAAGTAGCTGGGACTATAAGCACACATTACCACTGCCAGCTAATTTTTGTATTTTTTGTAGAGACAGGGTTTTGCCATGCTGCCCAGGCTAGTCTCTAACTCCTGAACTCAAGTCATCCACCTGCCTTTACTCTGAGTGCTGGGATTACAGGCATGGGCCACCACACCCAGCCTTCCCCTGCCTTTTCTTTCTCTTTCTTTCCCTCTTTCTTTTTCTCTCTCTCTCCTTCCCTCCTTCCCTCCCTCCCTCCCTCCTTCCTTCCTTCCTTCCTTCCTTCTTTCCTTCCTTCCTCTCTTTGTTTCCTTCTTTCTTTCCTTTCTCTCTTTCCCTCTTTCTTCTTTCTCTCTTCTTCTTTTCTCCTTTTTGAGACAGGGTCTCACTCTTGTCACCTAGGTGGGAGTGCAGTGACATGATGATCTTGGCTCACTGCAACCTCCGCCTCCTGGGTTCAAGCGATTCCCCTGCCTCAGCCTCCCTAGTAGCTGGGATTACAGGCGCATGCCACCGTGCCTGGCTAATTTTTGTATTTCTAGTAGAGATAGGGTTTCACCATATTGGCCAGGCTGGTCTCAGAATCCTGACCTCAAGTGATCCACCCACCTCAGCCTCCCAAAGTTCTGGGATTATAGGCATGAGCCACTGTGCCTGGTCTTCCCCTGCCTTTACATATAAATTTTAGGCTAAGTTTGTTTATAAAATATCTTGCTATGCTTGGCCGTGTAGGCTTATGCCTGTAATCTGAGTGCTTTGGGAGGTAGAGGCGGGAAAATAGAAGTCAAGTGTTCAAGACCAGTCTGGGCAATGTCTGTACGAAAAAATATTTTAAAATTTAGCTGGATGTGGTGGCATATGCTTGTAGTCCTAGCTACTTGGGATGCTGAGGTGTGAGGATTGCATGAGCTCAGAAGTTTGAGGTTATAGTGAGCTATGATAACGCCAGTACACTCTACCCTAGTCGGGGCAACAGAGGGACACACTGTCTCTCTAAAAAAAAACCTAGCCGGGCGCAGTGGCTCACGCCTGTAATCCCAGCACTTTGGGAGGCCAAGGCGGGTGGATCACGAGGTCAAGAGATCGAGACCATCCTGGTCAACAAGGTGAAACCCCGTCTCTACTAAAACTACAAAAAATTAGCTGGGCATGGTGGCGCGTGCCTGTAATCCCAGCTACTCAGGAGGCTGAGGCAGGAGAATTGCCTGAACCCAGGAGGCG
>NW_016107984.1:637146-638286 GCF_001604975.1 Cebus imitator | reverse complement strand
AAAAAAAAAAAAAAAACAAACCTAAAAAAACTTGCTGTGATTTTGATAGGAAACATATTAATTTACATATTGATTTGTATTTTGGAGATCATTGATAGCTTTCTTACATTGAATCTTCTCTTTTTTTTAAGAGACAGGGTCTCGCTATGTTGCCCATGCTGGAGTGCAGTGGCTATTCACAGGTGTGATCCCACTACTGATCAGCCTGGTAGTTTTGACCTGCTCAATTTCTGACCTGGGCTGGTTCACTCCTCTTTAGGCAAGCTGGTGGTCCCTCACTCCCAGGAGGTCACCATATTGATGCCGAACTTAGTGCGGACACCCGAATGGCATAGTGCATTACAGCCCAGAACTCCTGGACTAAAGCAATCCTCCAGCCTCAGCCTCCCGAGTAGCTGGGAGTAAAGACATGCACCACTGAGCCCAGCTATACTGAGTCTTCTAATCTGTTAACATAGTAAGTCTCTTCATTTGCTTAGATTTTCCTGAATTTATTTGTAAGCATTTTGTAGTATTCAGCGTACAGGTTGTGTTCAGCATGCAAGTCTGATATGTGTTTGTTAGATTTATAGCTAAGTGTGCTTGCTTCGACAGTGTATATACTAAAATTGGAATGATACAGAGATTAGCAATTTAAAGTGTTTTTAAAATTTATAGCTAAGTAATTTTTTCAGTGATTGCAAATGCTGTTATTTTTAATTTAGGTGTCCACGTTTTATTGGTAATATATAAAAATACAGTTGATTTTTTAGTTGAGCTTATGTTCTATGTATGACCTTTCTAAACTTACTTGTTCTAGATTTTTTTTTTTTTTTGAGACAGTTTTGCTCTTGTCGCCCAGGCTGGAGTGCAATGGTGCGATCTCTGCTCACTGCAACCTCTGCCTCCCAGATTCAAGCACTTCCCTTGCCTCAGCCTCTTGAGTAGCTGGGATTACAGGTGTCTGCCACCACGCCTGGCTAATTTTTATATTTTTGGGAGAGATGAGGTTTTACCATGTTGGCCAGACTGGTCTTGAACTCCTGACCTCGGGTGATCCACCCACCTCGGCCTCCCAAAGTATTGGGATTACAGGCATGAGCCACTGTGCTCAGCCTAGTTTTGTTTTCGTTTTTTTTTTTTTTTTTTTTTTTTTTTTTT
>NW_016107984.1:634003-635306 GCF_001604975.1 Cebus imitator | reverse complement strand
CTCGTGATCCACCCACCTCGGCCTCCCAAAGTGCTGGGATTACAGGCTTGAGCCACTGTGCCCGGCCAGCTCTAACAGTAATTCTAACTGAGTACAGTTGGCCAGGCTCAGTGATCCATGCCTGTAAATCCCAGCACTTTGGAAGGCCAAGGCAGGCAAATCGTAAGGTCAATGGTTCGAGACCAGCCTGACCAACGTGGTGAAACCCCATCTCTACTGAAAATACAAAAATGAGCTGGGTTATGGTGGCATGTCCCTGTAATCCCAGCTACTTGGGAGGCTGAGGCAGGAGAATCGCTTGAACCTGGGAGATGGAGGTTGTGGTGAGCTGAGATTGTGCCACTGCACTCCAGCCTGGGCAACAGAATGAGTCTTCGTCTCAAAAAAAAAAATAATAATAAATATCAGCCAGGTGTGGTGGCACACACCTGTAATCCCAGCTACTTGGGAGGCTGAGGCAGGAGAATCACTCGAACCCAAGAGATGGAGAGTCCAGTGAGCCGAGATTGTGCCATCGCATTCCAGCCTGGACAAAAAGAGCTAAACTTCATCTCAAAAAAAAAAGAGTAGAGTTGACCCTTAAATAACACAGGTTTGACCTGTGTGGGTCCATATATATGTAGATTTTTTTCTTTTTTAAAGAGATAGGGTAGGCTGGGCACAGTGGCTCATGCCTGTAATCCTAGCACTTTGGGAGGCTGAGGCAGGCACATTACCTGAGATCGGGAGTTTAAGACCAGCCTGGCCAACATGGAGAAAGCCCATCTCTACTAAAAATACAAAATTAGCCAGACGTGGTGGCGCATAATTCCAGCTACTGGGGAGGCTGAGACAGGAGAGTTACTTGAACCTGGGAGGCGGAGTTTGCAGTAAGCTGAGATCACACCATTGCACTCAAGCCTCAGCAACAAGAGGGAAACGCCGTCTCAAAATAAATAAATAAATAAAAGGAAATTTGTGAAGCTGCTATTGCAGCTACGCCTGCAGGTTCAAGAAACCTTGCACTTTTTTGGAAATATTTTTTATCTCATACTGAAAATGCATCTTTTGTGTGGGTACAGGATTGTTATAAGAAAGGCCTATGGCTGGGCATGGTGGCTCACGCCTATAATCCCAGCACTTTGGGAGGCTGAGGCGGGTGGATCATGAGGTCAAGAGATCGAGACCATCCTGGTCAACATGGTGAAACCCTGCCTCTACTAAAAATACAAAAATTAGCCGGGCATGGTGGCACGCGCCTGTGGTCCCAGCTACTTGGGAGGCTGAGGCGGAAGAATTGCTTGAACCCAGGAGGCGGAGGTTG
>NW_016107984.1:631645-633538 GCF_001604975.1 Cebus imitator | reverse complement strand
AAAAAAAAAAAAAAAAAAAAAAAGGAAAAAAGGCATACCTATAGACTCTAGTATCATTAGAGAAAAATAAAGTCATTGTATGACAGTAAAGCAAAAGGAAGGTGAAGGCTCTAAAGATGGAGAATTTTATGCCAGCAAAGGATGGTTTCATGATTTTGGAAACAGGTTTGGTTTAAAAATATCAAGATAACAAGAGAATCAACTTCTGCCCAAGAGGCAGCAGACAACAAGTTCCCAGACACCATTAAGAAAATAATTGAGGAGAAAGGATATCTGCTTGAGGAGGGTTTTAATGCACATGAAAGAGCCCTATTCTGGGAAAAAATGCCACAAAGGACCTTTATTAATAAAGTAGAGGAGAGTGCTTCCAAACCAGTGCCAGATGATGAAAAAGAAGAAGCAGTATTAGGAAACACTGACATTTGACAATCTGGCAGAAGGGTTCCAATTATTCAGGACTTCTTTCAACTTCTTTGATAACATAGACCCTTCTGTGATACCGGCACTGAAACTAAAGCAAATGGTAGAAGGAGGTTTGGTACCATATTGAAACATTTTCAGAGAAATGAAAATGCGAAAAAGCCAGGCACAAATTACAATGTATTTCCATAAAGTTAGACCCAGTTTGCCTGCCTCTCCTGCTGCCTCCCCCTTCCGCTTCCTCCATCTCTTCTACCTCTGCCACCCTTGAGACAGCAGGACCAAACCCTTCTCTTCCTTGTCAGCCTACTCAACATGAAGATGACAATAATTAATGCCTTTATGACAATCTACTTCCTATTAATGAATAGTAAATAGATTCTCTCTTTATGATTTTCTTTCTTTTTTTTGAGACAGAATTTCGTTCTATCACCTAGGCTGGAGTGCAATGGTGCAATCTTGGCTCAGCACAATCTCTGCCTCCTGGGTTCAAGTGATTCTGCTGCCTCAGCCTCCTGAGTAGCTTACAGTATAGGCGAACACCACCATGACTAGCTAGTTTTTATAATTTTAGTAGAGATGAGGTTTCACCATATTGGTTAGGCTGGTGTCAAACTTCTGACCTGAGGTGATCCACCCGCCTTGGCCTCCCAAAGTGCTGGGATTACAGGCATGAGCGACCATGCCTGGTCTTTTCTGGGTCTTCTGTTGCCCAGTCTGGAGTGCAGTGGTGTGATCTCAGCTCACTAACCTCTGCCTCCCAGGTTCAAGCAATTTTCCTGCCTCAGCCTCCTGAGTAGCTGGGATTACAGGTGCCTGCCACCATGCCTGGCTAATTTTTGTATTTTTAGTAGAGATGAGGTTTCACCATGTTGGCCAGGCTGGTCTTGAACTCCTGACCTCGTGATCTGCCTGCCTCAGCCTCCCAAAGTTCTGCAATTACAGGCATGAGCCACCATACCCGGCCATGATTTTCTTGATAATAGTTTCTTTTTTCTAGTTTACTTCATTGTCAATACAGTATATAGTATGTATAACATAGAAATATGTTTTAATTGACTGTTTATGTTATTGGTAAGGCGTCTGGTCAACTAGGCTATTAGTAGTTAAATTTTTGGGGAGTCAGAAGTTACACATGGATTTTCTTTTCTTTTCTTTTTTTTTTTTTTTTAAGAGATGGGGTCTTGCTATGTTGCCCATGCTGGAGTGCAGTGGCTATTCATAGGCATGATCCCACTACTGATCAGCCTGGTGGTTTTGACCTGCTCCATTTCTGACCTGGGCTGGTTCACCTCTCCTTAGGCAACCTGGTGGTCCCCCGCTTCGGAGAGGTCACCATATTGATGCCTAACTTAGTGCGGACACCCGATCGGCATAGTGCACTACAGCCCAGAACTCCTGGGCTCAAGCAATCTTCCCACCTCAGCCTCCCGAGTAGCTGGGACTACAGGCACAGCCACCGCACCCAGTACA
>NW_016107984.1:628858-630570 GCF_001604975.1 Cebus imitator | reverse complement strand
TCCCAGCTACTCAGGAGGCTGAGGCAGGAGAATTGCCTGAACCCAGGAGGCGGAGGTTGAGATGAGCCGAGATAGTGCCATTGCACTCCAGCCTGGGTAACAAGAGCGAAACTCCGTCTCAAAAAAATAAAAATAAAAAATAAAAAATAAAAAAATAAAAATAAAAATGAAAAAATGAGCTGGGTGTGGTGGTGGATGCCTGTAGTCCCAGCTACTGGGGAGAATGAAGCAGGAGGCTCACTTGAGCCCAGGAGATAGAGGCTGCAGTGAGCTGTGATTGCATCACTGCACTCCAGGCTGGGTGACAGAGTAAGAACATGTCTACCCCCGCAAAAAAAGCTGGGTGTGGTGGTTCACGCCTGTAATCCCAGCACTTTGGGAGGCCAAGCCAGGCAGATTGCCTGAGCTCGGAAGTTCGATACCAGCCTGGGCAACATGGTGAAACCCTGTCTCTACTAAAACATAAAAAATTAGCCAGGCGTGGTGGTGTATGCCTGTACTCCCAGCTACTCGGGAAGCTGAAGCAGAAGAATCACTGGAACCTGGGAGTTGGAGGTTTCAGTGAGCTGAGATTGTGCCACTGCACTCTAGCCTGGCTGACAGAGCAAGACTCCGTCTCCAAAAAAACGGTCAGCTGTATATCAAATGGTACTAAAAAGAGAGAAAACACAAGACACTGGTATTTATTGACATACACAAGTCACAGAGAACAGAAATGGAGTGGATGTTGAAGCCCACTGATGCATTTATTAGTCAAGTCAGCTTATTATTTAAAGCCAATTTTATAGGAAAACTCTACTTAATTCAGTCTAACATGTAGGTAACCAAGGAATAGTTAACAGCTGTGTTAACTGTTCCAGAAGTGGAACTGTGAGCTTGTGAAATCACTATTTTAAAAAAGTTCCTTTTCAGTATTTTGTAATGCTTCAAAATGCATTTTGAACTTATTTCCGTTTGTAGTGTTGTAATGTGCCTCAGCAGTTAACATGTATTGGAGTAATTTCGTTCTTTCTTTCTTTTTTTCTTTCTCCCACCCAAGAAGTGAAGGAACTTTCTTCTTTTCTTTGAGAGAGTTTTGCTTTTGTTGCCCAGGCTTCAGTGCAAGGGCTCACCACAACATCTGCCTCCTGGGTTCAAGTGATTCTCCTTCTTCAGCCTCCCAAGTAGCTGGGATTACAGGCATGTGCACCTGGCTAATTTGGTATTTTTGGTAGATGGGGTTTCTCCATGTTGGTCAGGCTAGTTTCAAACTCCTGACCTCAGGTGATCCACCTGCCTCAGCTTCCCAGTTGCTAGTATTACAGGCATGAGCTACTATGCCTGGCCTCTTTTTTAAAAATTTAATTTAATTTTTATTTTTATGAGACTGAGTCTTACTCTCTTGCTCTGGTTGGAGTGCAGTGGCATGATCTCAGCTCACTGTAACCTCTGCCTCCCAGGTTCTAGTGATTTTCCTGCCTCAGCCTCCTCTGTAGCTGGGATTACAGGTGCCTACCACCACACCCAGCTAAGTTTTGTATTTTTAGTAGAGACAGGATTTCACCATGTTGGCCAGGCTGGTCTCAAACTCCTGATCTCAAGTGATCTGCCCACCTCAGCGGCGTGAGCCACTGCACCCGACCCAAATGTTTACATGTAATTTTAATGTAAGTTTTAATTTAAATACTCATGCTTGATTCAGTTATTAGAAACCTTTTTTTTTTTTTTTTTTT